>NW_023615014.1:0-80001 GCF_013339695.2 Rhipicephalus sanguineus
AACAGAAACCGTTGATCTTGTTGTCATGATGGCTGTCTCATACGTCTCCTTAGTGAGGGAACTTGCTTGACAACACTTCATTCTTTCGTGCTTGGTGTCCTCGATGTAACCAATGAAGTGGACCGTCTTCGCTTGTGACGAATGGCCTTTGCCTAGATTTCCAGCCAGACGTAGGCCATACCGCTTTCCAACAGTTTTCATGAATGTGATTGTAGATCCGCAGTCCCTGAATTCCGAATCCTTTCGTGAGCTGTCGGATTCTTTTGAAGGAACTCCAGGCTGCTGATTACGGCAGGTGAAAATACTAAGGTAGCGCGGAACACTTTCATTTTCTCTAGATTGTTGGGCTCAACGTGAGATCAGCTTAGCAGTCGCGCTGGTTTGACCAGCATATTTTGTTGAATCTCATACAGAGCCTTTGGAAAACGCCTCCTCTAATTTTCTCGGTCCCGTCGAACATCTCTATGTCTAGCACATTCGTTCTTAGGGTTTTGATGAGGTGGTTATGGTCAACGAAAGGAATAAGGGGTAGTTTTCTCGTACTGGATGCGGCCCAACATGCTGCAATGTGTTGTCATCAGACATTCCCCGAAACATGGCGGTGTTCGTCTGATGCTTGTTCGTAACAACGCGAACTATGAAAAACCCTGCCCCCTCAACAGCTTTAAGCACATTGAACGTCAGCTGCAGAGCTGGTCATGTTTTAGGTTCCTGGTAAAAAAATAACCGACAGGAATCACGTAGGTCGTGGAAAGCCCACGCAAAACAAAACAAGGAGCATGTTGACTATTTCAGTGGCACCACCAGTTTGAGATTCGCAGTTGATATCAGCGAGCCCGAAATTCTATCAACTTGACGATCATGGACCACTTTCTGCTTATATTGACGTTTCGTCAATGATAAGCCTGTAGGATGGCTCTTGTTCTGGCCGCAAGCCTTGTTTCTCTATTTGAAGCCGTTCCCTTATGAGGCTGTTTACACCTTCCTCTCCTGTGGAAGATCCGACAAACGTTTGTGGGGTGCTTTGACACGGCAGCTTCAGCGGCTTCCTGCCCCGTACGCGATCGTAACCTTTGCAAGAGATCGCCTTCCACAACAGACATCCCCTCAGTGTGGGCTCCTGCCATGTTGGCCGTGTCTTAATGACATTGATCATTTGCTCCATGACATATTTTGATGTCCTATGTCCTTCTTGCGCGGCTGTTGAAAGGGCCTTTAGAGCTTGCACAGCACGGTTCTTTTCACTGTGCTCAACTTTTCTCGGAATGTGTCGCAGTTTTTCTGAACTTCTTGCAGTCTCTGCACTTTCAGTTTCAGGCGGTGTGAGTTTCGTTTCATCTCTGCTATTATCCAGTCCGGTCGAACGTCATCTGCCATTCTTCATGTTTTAGTCCGCTTTCGAGATGTTTCTGACCACCGTAGACTCGCCTGAAGCTATGTTTTCTTGTGACTGGCACGGGGAGATCGAGCGGCCGTGTGACTGGTGTTCACTGGCTGCGGTTTCAGCATCAGGTTCTTCTAGACGAGGACATTTTTTTTTTCTTCTCTCACTAACGCTGGTTTCCCTAAAATTCTCGCTTCCGTGCGCGCGCTACATACGTAAAGAAGGTTTGACGCTCCTTGGAATGAGAAGGCCACATGTAGCTTGGGTAGGACGGAAACTGAGTTGGCACGGCTGTTGGCAGCAGCAACTTACGTTTCATTCCCACGTTGCAGTCGTCTGCTGTGAATGAAGCGAAAGCACGACAGTCCTGCAGCTGGGCTGCCAATGGCTGACCTTGTCACTCCTCTCTCGGGAAATGTTCCGCAGCCAGGCATTCCGGAGGTTTTCTGTTGACCGCAGCTCGTGTAGCACAGTTCCGGGTTTCATGAAGATTTGACTTACAAAGCGGCACACAACAATTTTTAGGCACCGCGTGCACTGCAATTCTTCCGCAGACTTCTAAAGCTGACAGCAGTCTAGAAAAAAAGAAAAAGGTATGGCATGCTGACCACCTGGGCAGGATATTACTGTCACAAAATAGGGAGGACTAGTGGGATTAGACCAGTAAGTGGAGGCTCCTATATCAAAATGGCGCTATAGGAGCGTAGGGAACAAAATAAACGTTTGCCTAAAATCCAGTCTCTAGTAATGACTGCCTTCTTTGTTTGGAGAAGTAAAAAGGAAACGGAACATCTCGACGAAATACATAGCCCATACAGCTCCTGTGTGGGCATGTATATGTATTTTTCTGTTTTTTTTGCCATGTACCTTTTTTATGTCGAGAACTGCAACTAAAAGCAATTTTGCATACCTTCCACAGCAGGGTCAGCTGGTGGCACATTTTTTGTAACAATGAAGGCTCTCTGGCCCATGGGCACCTGAGCTACAACGTCTTGAAATACTTTCTCAAGTTCCATCCAATCTACAAGGAGTGCCTATTGCAAAACAGCACCACCGGCAAGCTCAAACAATGACTATAAAATTTGATTTCCTTTGTCTCGAAATGGTTGTGTTAATCAAACATTTCGTGTTGCCATTGTAACAAAATAAGTTACTCGGGATAGTAAGTGGAAACTCGAAGCTGGTGCACAGCTTCAGACGTCACACTATCGATAATTGCTGCCCAAGCCTGTGTGGCAGTAGTCGGTGAATGACCAGTGATGCCCAGTTTCCTTCAAAAGTGGAAGCAGCTACCTCTGATACGAAAAGCGTGTCGCCCTTACACCTGAATGCATGAAGAGGCAACTGTAGCCATCTGATTCGCTTTTATTGCTTTACCTTTTTGAGCAACAATATGAAGTATTTGCTTTTCAAGTAGAATTAATCTGTGCCAGCAAGACATTTTGTTTTGCTATTTGCACACGCATATCCACAAAGGCCAGGACGAATTTTTCGGCCACTAAGGTTTTATTTCTGAGAAATCCGTAGGGGGGATTTCTTGTGGCTTCGTGCTTCAAACGGTAGGTTGTCTATTTTCCCTTTCTTAACCGTTCGCCACCTTGCGGGATTCCGCAGAACTGATTTTTAATATGTGTCGAGTTGCTTCGAGTTGGCGATGAATTCGCCCTCGCGCTGCCAATTGCTAGCTTCCTGGTTAGCTCAGTTGGTAGAGCGACCGCCCCGGTTCGAACCCCGGACCAGGACGAATTTTTCGACCACTAAGAGCTTTATTTCTGAGAAATTCGTATGGATTTCCTCGTGGCTTCGTGCTACAAACGGGTGGTTGTCTATTTTCCCTTTCTTAACCCTTCCGCCACCTTGCGGGATTCCGCAGAGCTGATTTTCAAGATGGGATTATGTGTAATTTGAAAGTTGGAAGGCAAGATATTCTCAAGTGGTTTCACTTGAGAATATTGGTGCGTTACAAATCACAGCATCGTCTTAGAGCAGTTGCAGTGGTAGAACAGGCATGTCACCTACTTGCTCAAACTTCACCAATTTCAGCAGTGGCAGGTTATCCAACTCGGCACCCTTGAGCTCACAGAGGCCGAAAGTTACTGCCCCTGGTTCAGTGCAAAACGAAAGTTTGTTCCAGCATCTGC
Organism: Rhipicephalus sanguineus; assembly: GCF_013339695.2. Taxonomy (NCBI): domain Eukaryota; kingdom Metazoa; phylum Arthropoda; class Arachnida; order Ixodida; family Ixodidae; genus Rhipicephalus; species Rhipicephalus sanguineus. Next base: position 3,526 of record NW_023615014.1, read on the forward strand.
TAGGAAGTTGAAAGTTCTGGCACACATATTCCCGACTGATTTCACTCTGCGGCTCCACTTCCATAACTGCCAACCTAGCAGCATACAAATTCGGGAGACACAGCGGGGGGAAGGGGGGGGGAGGCCAGTTTTATTTTTTTTTGCATATCGTAAATTACTGAGACTGGAGACTGACATCAGAAAGGGTAAGGATGATTATTTCGAGCTGCTTTGTTTTTTCATCAGGAAAATCTCTACTCCTTGTTTTTGTAGTGCAGGGAACCAAACTTCTTCACTTACTAAGGGACCTGGTAGTTGCGGACTCGCAACCTTCAAAAAGTTGTCAGAATACATCTGCTCAAACAATGTCCGGTTTGCTGACCCTTCACCATGAGGAGGTCACGTGGCCTAGTCTTGTTGGAAAGCGAAGACCGTCTTCTTAACCTGCTAAAGATCCTCTCACATTCAGCATTACTGTGGGGAATGGCAAGCAGCTGCAGCATCACCTTTGCCACTCTACCAAACTTCACTTCTCCATCAACGCTAGTGATTCTTCCCACTTCTGACCACTGAACATCAATACTCTCTTCATTTAATATGTCCCCAGAAATATCGTATGGCTGCAGTTCTGCAAATTCCACTTCAAGAGCGTCCAAGGCTCTCTCGACTCTTTATTTTTCTTTATTCAAGATACCTCGCAGCGCCCAAAGCGTTAGAGCAGGGAGGTTACAACATCGAATGAAACACATCTTCGTTCGACACATAATACAACTTCGTTCACACATAAATACATCTTCGCTCACGTTACAGCATTGAATAAATAGATCTTCGTTCCCACAATGTACTTGTTTTTCAGTTTGCCTATTGCACTGTTTAATTGTTCTAGGAAAAATGAGTTTGCGTACATGTTCGTTTAGCTTTATATCCAGGATTTTACAACTATGATCAAGACGTTTGAAGTGTAATGAGGTTTGTGTAGGTAAATTTCCCTGTTAATTTCAGTTATTAGTAAATCCAATAAAGAATTTTTAATTTCTGTTTATAGTGGGGTTGAGTTTTCTCATCCTAGCTCAGCCTTCATAGCAGTGCAGCTCTCCCTGCTGTCCCAAGACAAACGTGGATTCTGTATTTGTTCAAGAGCAGCAATGAAGGTTACTTCGGCGGCGTCCCACACGGCACAACTGCATTCTAAGATGGGTCTAATACGAGTGGTGTATGCCGTACATTATATATTCACATGCGAACATCGCAAGTTTTTTGAATGAAATTTAAAGCTTTACCAGCTTTGGTTCTGAGAATGTCTACCTGAGGTTTCCACGAACATTCAGACGATAGTAGCACACCTGCATACTTACATACTATCTTGTTTCAACTCTACATTATTCAGCTGGTACCGCGACTGGAAATGGTTTCATCATTTTGTAAATGAAAGATGTACACACTTCTATATTCAGATTCATTTTCCATTTGGCACACCAGTTATGAAAGGGCGATAAGTCGTTCTGAAGTTCTAATGCATAATTGTGATCGGCAATTTCTCTGTGCACATTTTCTTCTCCTGGGCAGAATTTGCGGGAATGACTCAGTGAAGAAACGAATGCTTGTGAAAGATGCATCGTTCAAGAACTTCAAATTGGCGATTTCGCTTTCTTCAGGTTTTATTCTCCAGTGGAAATTGTGCCTATATAGTCATGTTGTGACAGTAAAGTACTCCCGAACAGTAGAAAAAACTGCTGCTTCCGCTGGCACGCAGCACCTCCACAACAGACCACAGCGATGTGCGGCTCCCGAGTACAAGATCTTCGTTGGCTTTTGGTTCTTAGATCTTGATAGGGAACCTCCACGGCGAAGAACAGGCTTAATGGCAGAGGGATTGACAAACCTAGCCAAAAGGTCCCTTAGGAGCTGCATCGAGAGGGACTGGAGCAGATGAATTTGAGGTGCCTGTGACTGAAGTTGGCCGTTGACTTTGTCAAACACAGGGATGACACTCTTCGAGAGAGGGTCATAAGCCAAGTTTACATCAGAGGCGTAGTACTAAAGCCGTTCCTCACGGGTCAAGCTGGCACCGTCCGGTACTCGGATGAAAGCTCACTTTCTTTGCCTGGTTTGCATCCATCTTGCTCTTGGCTCCTTCCGTTTTTGGCGATCTCGCTGGACTTCGTCCCGCACCTCTGCAAAAGCTGCAGCTGTCTTGGGGATCTGGTACGAGCGCAGAAAGTTTGGGCGCTGCTGGCTTTTCGGCTTTGTCTCATTCAAAAAGAAGCTGACCAAGGGCTGCCACTGCTCCAGCAATCTGGTCGGACACTTCCCAGCGATAGCCACCGCGTTGGCACTTGTTTCAGAATCTTCCGCACCTCTGTGTTGTGCATCCCTTGAAATTCAGCAAGCCTGTCTTTTCGCTTGGCGCTCTTCTTGAGGTATTAGAAGATGTCCACGAGCACCTCGTCGAATTTTGCAGGTAAGCCTGCGGCTCCTTTCTCGGCCGCAAGATTTATGAGGTGACACGGGCAGCCAACGGCTATCAAATTTTCTTGGGCTTCAGTTAGCACAGCTGCCACGCCGTTTTTACCGACCATCACGTTGGCATTATCGGTAGAAAATGCGATGCAGTTCTCAACCATTATATCACGTGATATGATTGCGTCCAGAACGAGGTTTCCAATCTTTCGGCCGGTGGCCTCTCCACGGAGTTCATGCAGACAAAGCAGTCTGCCTTCCACGTTTCGCGATTCCTCGATGTAGTACGTCACCACGATTGGGTAAATTTGCGACCTACTGTCGTTGCTTCCGTGCACTGCCATTGCGAAAGCACAGCGTTTGAGAGCTCCGCCATTGTGTTGCATCTGCAGCCATTTCCCCGACGGTGGCCGTTGTTTTCGTACGTCCGCACCCGTACCGCTTCGCGTCCTCGCACTTCGGGAGCATTTTCCGAAACAGCGGTCCTGCGTGATCACTAATGCTTAGCAGCAAGTTGTGTTCCACAAGAAATCCCGTGAATAGGCATTCTGCGCGGATCGCACTGTCTTCGCAGCTCTTTTGGAAGAAACTTCCGATGTTGCCCTGCCCTTCCGCAGCACGAATGTAGTTCTGATGCATCTGTGAAGCGTTGTGCATTGTGCATCTTTATGTCGGCCTTGCCGCCGTGCGAAACGCGTTACATCACAGGCGCACGTGGTACTGAATCCGTACTTGTCGCCTTTCTCCGAGGTCACAAAGCACGGAAACTCAGCTGTGCATGAGTCCAGAAACACTTGCAAGTACAGTCGAAACCCGCGATAACGAAATCCCGAGGGAACGAAATTCTCACCGCAACGAAATACTTTCGGAGCACCGGCGAACGCCCATAGGAGTCAATGCATTTCGTAACTCGAGACTACGAAAGATATTCATACTGCAGTCCCTCATTAACGAAATTTTGAAGCACCAGTGCGCAAATATTCTACTCTCGCAACATTACCTACATTCGAAAACTGCTGAAATGCATTCATGCTACACTTAAATTGCGCAAACTATCGCTACAGCACACTTGAGAAGCAGCCGCTATCATTGTTTACAAAAAAAAAAAAAAAGCTGGCGACAATGATGATGATGATGACTTGCCGAAACACCCGCTCGTTATTGCGGACTACGTAGCCAAATCCACATTCCTTATCATCATGGGGTTTCGTTGGTTGGCTTGACTCTGTGCTTAGCTTTGTCGGCTTTGCGCGCACATGGTCGCGTGGGTGGAGCCATTTGTGGAGCGTTTTCTTGGTCGCTTGGTGCAACGTGAACTGTGTGTGGCGATTGCTTCGCCCGATTTCGCTGCCTGCGAAGATGCCGCCTCCAACGAAAAAGCGGAAGTTCATCACGCTGGAAGATAAGGCTGCAATCATCAGTGAGGTGGAAAAGGGCAGGAGAAAAATGGAAATCGCCGAAGAATTCGGCGTTGCGTGCAGCTCGCTGTCCACGATTCTGCGCTGATCCGCGCTGATCCAGCGGAGCTGGAAAAGGTTCGCCTGTAGGCGCACTTGATGACGGTACTGGTGACAGTGCAGTGCCGCCGTCACTGACCAGTGCATGGGGCGAACTTTGTGCCGTGGCAAACGAGATTCCCGATCGAGAGGCATGAAATTGTTGCGTGGTAAGGCCCGGCAAAGCAAGCTTACTGACTTTTGGAAATGAAATGTGTTTTTTGTAAATTACATGTCTTTCCTGCCGCATTCTCGCGCCAACGAAATTCCCGCAAGAGCGAAATCTTGTGCTTTCCCGCCGATTTCGTTATTGCGGGTTTCAACTGTACTTCTTTGCTTTTGACACTGCCATTGACTTTCTCGGGGAAACACGCAACCCTCACAACCACGTAACAAACAACTGACGCGTAGACAGGCGGCGTAGGCCTAGCGTACAAAATGCGCTTGAACTTCCTCCAAAGCCGGTCGTGCTTCAAACAACGCTTCATCTACAAAGATGCCTGCCTGCCGCGCTCATGAAAGACCTGTTTTCAGTGGTGGTAGCTAGCGATCCTTGAGGAGGTCGCCCGCAGCACATTTCCGCAACATAGTCGCCTCGATCGGCGCCGCCGCCGCGCCGCGCACGCCCCTTTCCACCGAACCAACCGATCTCCATTGGCACTTGGCGATCTGAAGTGGCCGGCATTGTTACAGGCTTCAAACTGACAACACCTTGCATTCTAAAGAGCACTATTGGCCGCGAGATCGAGCGGAGTCGCCGCCTGGCGGCTACTGGCTGAAGCGCGCCTAATGTGGATTGCTCCCTGCGTCGTCTGCTAGCCACGTCGTGTTTGCACGTGCGCGTACGTCCTGCACGTTCTCAAAGGGCGGTTTCTTCTTTTATGTTAGCGCGAGTTTAACTGCTCTTACCCATACCTAACATGATGTACAGAAGCAAATGAGATTGCTCGGCTGCATGCTCATTGTAATAAGACCAGTGAGTGCGACTTTCGAGAGGTCTGTGTACTGGTGTCGTATCCTTCATTCGCCAGAATCATTTCAGTGTTGGTGCCGCTTTCTGCTTCAAGCACACCCTAAAGTGCGCTTGGCATAGTCCCAAACGTGAGGAACATTAAACAGTGTGTGAGTGCAGCGTTTCAGTGACTCGGTGGTAAACAAAAACGAGGCCCATGCACTTTCGCGTTGTTGTTGTGTATAACTGCGGCACTGTAGTTCATGATGCGCTTTAGTTGTGCTTAAGGTGCCCTTTATTCTGCGGTAGTGGTCCCACTACAGCGAAATATTTCTAAAGTGAAGTCTGAGACTTCGGTACTCAAACTGTCCCTAAAGGAAAAAAAAACAGACAATGGAATGACACGGCAGTGAAAACGGAGTTGCCGCGCGCAGTTTTAACATGGGGTGAAATTTATGCAAAACCACCCATGTGTTTAGATTTAGGTACGCTTTGAAGGACCCAGATGTTCAAAATTAATCCCGATGGCGTGCCTTACATTTATGTCGTATAATTTCACGCAGAACCTCATCCTTTCTTTTACATTATCTTGAGCGCTTCTGTGGAGTTGTTATGATTTGATGAAAGGCAGCGGACATCATTAGTTTGAAAAAAAAAAGACACTTGTTCCATAAAATAACCGGACCTTTGTTGCATCACTGTCGTGCACGTAATCAATCGATGAAAGCTCTGTGCTAAACTCTTACCTGCGTATATATGCGTATTCGCGTGAACAGTGCTGTTAGCTCATTGTACAGGAATATGGGCTGGTATACAAAATGAACAGGAAGTAAACACTTAAATAGTTCAGTCGTGCGTAGCACACAAAACAAGCTAAACACGTACAGAAAAAACAACAAAAAACGTCATATGTGCGTAAGCGCAGACTGTGATCCAGGGCGAGCATCCCTTCATCGGCATGTTGCGCTTCTCTCACTAGTTATAGTAACGTTGGATGATCCTCGTGCACCGATTCAACAATGAAGAGCGCAGATATTACCAGTAAGCTGCAATCAACGCAATTTATTCGCCGACAATCGGCTCAAACCGCTCACAACGAAGCGCCGCTGTGTGCATTTGTACACGCGCCTCCGACCGCCTCTCCACACTAACGCGGCGACGGTGCTTCCACCTATATGTCGATCTCGCGGCAATAGGGACACTAAAGAGCAAAACGATTTTTCTCATAGTAGTAAAGTAGTCTTTCACGATACTAAAAACATCACGCTTGTTGCGAGAAGACGCTTAGTAAGCGACAAAACGCGCAAAAACAAATGGGGTGGGACGCCACCTTGAAGTTTCCGCACCATTCGCCGTGACGTCACATGTTCTGACGGCGTCTGCTAGGGCCTACGTACTTCCTAATCGGTAAAAATGAAGTACATTATCCTCTGAGGGGGCCATAGACTAACATACCGAGTTTGGGGTAATTTTGTTGTGCCAATGGCGCCAAAATACGATAAATACACTTTGAAATCCGTGACGCCATGCGGGGAAATTTCGGTGCGAAATTTAAAAATGAAACTTTGAACGATTTCTCCTGTATTAATAAACCTATGATGGCGCAGTTAACGACATTAGAGTTCTCAGAGCACAATTTATCGATCTAAACCGATTCATTGTTTTGTCTTTAGTGTCCCTTTAACGCACTCTCGAAGAACTCGCATCAACGCTTCCGGCCAAAACTATGTATGGAACGGGGGCCAAGACAGACAGAGGCAAAAGTTTTCCACTTTTCGGCCACTTTTCGGGAGATTCGAGATAGCATTCGTACAATCGGGAGATTAGGTCAAAATTCGGGAGTCTCCCGGACAGTTCAGGAGAGTTGACAGGCATGCACTTCTATCGTGTCAGTATGTACAGCTTCGGCGGCTTCGCTAAACTCTGATTGTGCAGCATGTTCGACCTCTAGTAGTTGCTCACTTACTTCCGGCGCCCGCTGCTTTGTAGTCCTTTTTTTAGTCGGGGGCCTACCTTGTTCACGCAGGCTTCTCTCCTTCCTTCTAGTCGGCGTTTTCTTTGTGAGGTGTTTTGGCACATCCGGAGAGAGCGTAGGAATGGCGTCCTCTGTCAGCAGCAGCTGGTCGTGTGAAATTTCAGCGGCCTCACGATTGATTACGTGGCGATAAGTCGCCTCACAGTGTGAACGTCGCCTCATAGCGACGTTCCCAAACAACACAGTCGTTAGTTCCTAATCGCCGCGTTTTATATACGGGCCCACTGCTCCCGTCTCAATGCAACCTTGGGAGCTCGAAACAACGGCACCCTTGCCTGACGACTTGTACCCACTTTTACAGCCAGACACGAAACACGTACAGTCGCGCTCAATATGACTTGCAACACGGGAGCGCGTTGCCTCACAAGTTCAAAGACTGCCTATGGCTTCCACTAGCCCTTATTTGTATAACTAAACGCTGTTCTCGCACTCAGGGATGATTCCAAATAAGAGCGTATCATTTAGTTGCCGAAATGAAAACAAGTTGAAGCCATGTGCAATCTTTGAACTCATGAGGCCGTGCTTTCCCGTGTTGCAAGCCATATTGGGCGCGACTGTAGGTCCGTTCGATTCACCTGCACCACTCTGAACCGGTTCACAGCAGTTCCCGAGAGGTTCGCGACGGGTGCGTGGCTAGTTCAGCAGTGCCGCAGGAGTGCCGTCCCAACCGGATGGCAGCGCCACGCAGAATCGAATGCCGAAGTGCAGTTGTGTGCGAAGTCTTCTGCTGTTCCAAATGAGCGCGCGGTCGAGTGTGCGAGGCACATGGTGCAATGTGTGTCCCTCATTTTGTGTGCTCTCTTGGTGTGTAAATTGTCATTCTCCTACCTGTCGCTTTTCTGTATGAAGATGAACTCTGGCCTGATTTCAACTGTCGTGCAAGTCGCCATGGAGCTGATGGATTCTGACAGTGACGAAGAGTACGACGACTTAGTCGCTACATAACGATGAAATCAGCGAGATTTGACAGAAATCGCATACCAAGGTATTGTGAGGACGTTGTTGACCGGTACTTTGGTTTCGAGTTTAAACGGATCTTTTGGCTGTCACGCGAGGCGTTCAGGGATCTCGTTGCCCGCTACCAGACGTCCTCGTTCTTCCCGATTCTGCTGGTGGTCGCCCACGGATCAGTGCCGATAAGACTTGCTTGGTAGTGCTGAGCTACCTCGGTAGCCAGTCGAGTATGTACTCCCTTGCTGACAGATTTGATGTATCCGAGTCGTCAGTTCACACGTGCATTGAGCGCGTATTGGACTTTTAAACAGCATAAGCGAAGAAGTCATTTCTTGGCCAGAGAGTCATGAGCAAGAACGGATCAAGACCGGCTTCTGGTAAGGAGCGAAGGTAAAGGCCCGCGCAACACCATAGGCTGTGGGACGGTTGCCATATAGAGATTAAAAAGCCGGAGGAGTCATCGCATTCGTACTTCAACCGCAAGAAATTTCCATCTGTGGTGCTCCAGGGAATATGCAATGACAGGAACAAGTTCATTGACGTTTTAGTAGGATTTCCTGGATCTGCACACGATGCAGGGTGCTTCGTGAAGGCCCTTTCTTCGAGGTAGCCCAGACAAAGTGCGCAGACGGTACCTGCTTGGAGACTCTGCATACCCCTGCTTCCGTGGTTGTTGACGCCATTCCGGGATAATGAGCAGACCTTTACAGTATGGAAGAAGCGCTATAACAAGTGTCATTCTCAACAGAGGTCTGCCATTGAGAATGCCTTTGGCCATCTGAAACAAAGGTTTCGTAGGCTTTACTTTGTTGACGCTGCTACAGTCAAACAGTGCTGCTTATAATAATGGGTGCTTGTGTGTTGCACATGTGCAACGAAGAGAGGGATTTCTTCATTGAGCTCCAGGAAATTGCAGAGTTTGAACAAGTTGGAAATGATGATGAGAATGATGTAACGGACCGAAGTTTGGCTGCATACAGTGATGTTTGAGAAAGGCCATTGCTCAAACGCTTGTTAGTGCCTAAGTGAGGATTTCATGAATTTGTGATATTTAAGAGTGGAGTGCATTGTTGTCTAATAAAAGAAGGAAACGATCTTTTCTTTCTCAATAGTTGATATGCGAAATGCGCGGCGCCATCTCGTGCACAGTTTAGAGTTAGGTCCGCCATCTTGGTAGCGTCCACGAAGCGGAGACTCCGCACTGCGCTGCCGTACACGACGAAACCCGCACGGATACAGAAAGCGCGAAAAGTGTTCTCTTGCGCAAATCGACCACATCGGAAATGCCAACACTGTTGTGTACCCTGTTGTAAACAGCGAGGACCTAAGGATCATGGAGGGAACAGGTGCGTGGTTTTTGCTTCACACGCGTCGCGCCGTGTGTTATCGCAGCCATGCTGATGCGGTGAATGTGTAAAGGGAGGGACGGAATATTGGGAAGAGAAAGCGAAAGCGGAAAGCGGGGCTTTCGGCAAAGTCCTACTGGACATGTGTCTGTCTTCAGGCGAATCTGTGCTCGCAGCCAGCGTACCGTAGCGGTTAGATTCTGCTCCGGCGGCGCTATCGCACCGCGTGCTTATCTGCCAGTCGTGTCTGGCACTCGGAACCGATAGGATATCGCCAGCCGGACTTAACGAGGACTTTAATGCGGAGTTTGCTCATGTACAGGCCAAACATGGTGCCACGAAAAGATGGTTCTGATAAACACGTTCACGCCAGACGAGTATTTACGACCGTGGTCGATGATCCCTCTTTCATGGGCCAACTAATCGGATCGAGTTTGTGGCCTCTAGTGCACCTGACGACCGACTATAATGGTGGCCTGTCGCGCTTTGCTTAAGCCATATCGTGCAGAATCTAAAGCAAGTTAATCGAAAGCAAATTAACCGCTATCTAAAGAGCTCGCGTGACGGATGTGCATATCGTCCTACTTTTATTCAGGCGAAGCATCTTTTAATGTTACAGCCAGGTGAAAATATTCTAGTATCGTACGTACATACAGGTTTCGGTGGATGACTTCTCAAGGCAAGTTGTAACTACCTGTATTTCTTGCAGGCTTCGTATCACCGCTCCCCAACAGACAACACAAGATCATCGCCGTGATGAAGGGAAATACTTCAAGGTGACCAAATCCACAAAAGTCTGTTCAAAGCTTTTCTTGCCATCGGACTTTATTCCGGCTGTATCTCGAGTCTGATTCAGCTAAAATGGAGGGAGACCCACTAGCTGTTCACCTACTGCTGGCACATTGGGAGGTTCTGGCAAGCCTGCCATTGAGGTGCAACATCTGAAAAGAAAAGCCAAACCAGTTGTGACATCCATGAACGCAGTGCAGGTTGTTAAAGCAATACTTATGTCCGTATCAGTGGTGTTATGCTTCAACAATGAGACTAAATAAAAATTTAATCGTGGTTTTTCGCGTGGCGATATCATCAATGATTAGGAGGCACACCATAGTGGAGTGCTCCGGATTAATTTAGGCCAAATGGACTTCTCTCATGTGCACGGCAGCGCAAGTAAACGGGCGCTTTTTCCGTAGCACCTCCATCGAAATGCGGCGGCCGCGGCCGGGATTCGATGCCGCGGCCGGGATTCGATACCGCGATGTTGCTCTCAGCAAGAGCCATAGCCGACTGAGCCACACATGGGAGACAAAAACTGATCACAGAGCCCTTCGATAGTATCAGTGCATTTGTTTCTCACTTGTTTAAGGGGCGATTCGGAGTCTGCCCCATGCCGTGGCTAGCTTCCACCAACAAATAAGAAAAGAACCTATGCTCTCACTGCATTCGACTGGGACAGAACTTCCATATCAACATGAGCGAGATACGGCTTCGGGTGGAGCGCGTAATCGCCGAGAGCCGGCACAGGCAGGCACAGTGGCATCAGACGCCGTTCGCCGAGCATGTCACTAGTACTACACCAAAAAGCACTTACCCGAAGTCACAAGTGTTCATGCGAAGCGATGATGGCGCACAGTATGCCTCGATGGTAAAGTTGTACGCATTCTTGCGCTGACGGGCAGAGGGTCGTTTTGATCGCAAAACGACTCCAACGTGTGCTCCGATATGTTCGGTACGACCGTCAAATCTGTCGTCCAGCCCGGGCTGCTAAGACTCGGAAAGCACGGTTGCTGGAGCGGAGCGAGGGTTTGCCATTATATATGCACCTGTTACGCGCGGTCGAAAACCTTCAATGCAATGCAGATATATCTCAGTGCGACGAAGCTGGAAGCGGAGGCTGGAGCTGGGCGAACACCTAAGAACACGCCGAACACTTGACGCTACCAAGATGGCGACCGGACTAGTGGTGCCAGTGTTAACAGACGACCAAGTAGTTTTGCATATCGTCTATTTATTGACCATTTTTTCCACATTGACTTTCAATGGCAGTGACAAGGCGTTCTAGAAGGCTCATTTTGGCGCTGAGCCGTGCGTCCCTTTCTTTGCGGCTTTCCTTGAACTCTTCGAGCGAGCTTGGAGTGGAGTGCCATCCACGCTTTTCCTTTTTTTTTTTCTGTGGCTGGCTTGATGGCCCGGCTTCAGCCACTTCTTCGTGTGCACGTTCTGGTTCTGCACCTGCTGTGTCAAACTCACTGATGGCGGAGAGTCATTTTTATCGCCTGCGTCGAGGCTGTCCCTGAAACGAAATGTAACTGTAAATATGAATATTTACATTTCATGTACAATAACTTTACCTGGTCATTTCAATCACCCTTCCTGGGGCAGTCAGCACTGTCGGGGTGATGTGATGCTCTTTCTCAAGAACATCACTCAGTTCTCTAGAAAGAAAAAATATTGCTAGTGTGTTGATGAATAGTTGAATATGACCTGTACTCACTCTTCAAATTCGCAAGGGACCCTTGCGTTGCCTGACGAGTTATTTTTTGTTTTGGTGCGTTTTAGGCGCGCTCAAGGCTCTTCCACTTATTTTGCACTTGTAGAGGGCTACATGGAGCCTCAAACTCCTTTGATATAATGTCGGCAAGTACTTGCCACAGGGCCTTTTTGTGCTGAAAAATGTACGCAAAGCTTTAATGATCACAAAAGAAAGGCTTGGCATGTGTTAGAAAGAACATGTATTGATATGGGGTATTTCACGGTTACTCCATATAACTTGCCGAAAACCACCCTTCTTTCCGACAAGGTCCTTGAGCTCCTTGTACTTTTGAATTAAAATCTTGTTTGGGTCCGGTCCACAGCTCCGGTTCAGGAGATATTGGGTTGTCACTGTTATTCTGGCTGGGTGCCACAGGTGACATGTCGTAACAAGTTCCCTTGGGCTGTCCTCATGCTCATAGGGCTTTGTTCGTCTGTCACATCGTCTTGGACAACAAGAGTGACGACTGTTCCATCTATAAAAAAATGTAGCAAGAGTCATGCTTCAGGAAGGTCTTGTCACTGATTAAAAGGTCGCATAACGACATTTAATTTGACAAAATCGTGCATATTCTAGGGAATGATGAAGCCACAGATGTGCATGAAAGACGCAGAATATTAAAAGGACGTTTATTTTACTCTCTTTGAGCATTTACTTATATTACTGCGAACTAAACATGGGGCAACTGAACTGCTTCGAACTTACAAGAATTTTTTGTTCAGAAGAAAGCACCGTGGTCATGGAGAATTCTGGTTTTTAGAACACAATGAACCTCCATTTTATAAACCATTGTGAAGATTGCGAATATATACAAGTACAAACTATTGAGGTCCTAAAAAAATTCTACAGAAGGTAGAGTAGACTGTTAGAAAGGCTAGCAAATGTTTGGAAAACTAAGACGACAGAAGACAACGGCAAAACTGTTAGGCGACAAGATGTGTGTACACGTGCTTGTGAGAGATTTCAGGGTTAACTTGCATAAAGGTGGCCATGAAAACTTTTCAACGTGCCCGCAGCAGCATTATACAAATCCAACAATACAATGTACACAACGCTTCGCAGTTCACGTTTTTAAAGTGACTGCACAGAGATCGTGGTGCCTAAAATGCGAGATTCCCATTACAGGACCGCGCAGCAAGCAGCGCACTAGCATCCAGCCTTAATTAGCGCTCGAAACGTTCACATATTTATCGACCTCAATATCACAAGCGCTATAAATAATTAGCCAAAATTTACCGAGCAGACAAAAACAGATGCATGCCTACCTGGTACTCTGTATGCAAAACCATCGCCCTGTGGAATCCGGCGCCCGTCGTCGCTAAGGACGGGTGTCAGGAGGGTTTCCACGCCGTCGATGTAACTCCACCGCCATCGTCGGCTGTTGCAACCATCTGCTTCCGATACGCTGAACTGGGTGAACGGCTGAACCACGCCGGCACTTTACTGGCACCACCACCAACAGAGGTGCAGGAAAATGCGAGAAAAACGTGAACCAAGGCTGCACCTCTCCTGCACTTTTTGAAACGAACGGCGGTGTGGCAGAGGGCGCTAGGCTGCACCAGTGAATCGAACGGTAGGGTGCAGCACCTTGTGAACTGGTTCTGATGGTGCAGGTGAATCGAACGGACCTTGTAACTGCTTTGCTGGCAGGATACTAGTGCGTCGCTATCCGGGATAATTCACGGCATTGTAACGCGGATCACGTCCAGCAGTCACACAAACCAGTTGCACGTGTAGTAGCTTTCGCATAGTTCAAATTCATGTGGCTGTCGCAGTGAGGATCCTGCACGCTACCGATAGCCGCACCCTAGCGGCGCTAAAGAGTCATCGAGTTTTTGTGTGCGCCTCTCCCACGGCACGCATATGGCTTCCGTCACACTGCCGCTTCTAGCCACCTAATATGCATTTTGTTGTATGAAAGCTCCTTAAATTGAAACCATGGGATCTGCTCTTCCGTACGTGGAAGTTTTCAATGAATGTGTCTAATAATGGCAAGTTAATAGGTAGCAGCAGTTAATCTTCCCCTTTTTTTTCTCCTCCAAGCCATCTATTGGGTGCGGTGATGTGGCACTGATGAAGGAAAGGAGTACACCGACCAATAAAAGTTTTAAAAGAAACGACCTTTCGGCTTCCATACGGAATCCTTGTTCACAATTAGGCCAAACGACTAGTAGTGTCTCTTATATAGGCTTCAGCACGTGACAAACCCGCGCGTAGTACGAGGAAAAGTTTCCATCATTGCGATTCAGTGTTTGCCTTGTAGATTGTACAGTGGTCAACTCTCATATCTATAACGACGGAGCGTCGTGCTCCGAACTGCACGAGCGACATCTACAGTTGAAAACGGGGCACCTCTGAGCATGCGCAGCCCCATGATGCGCCTACCTTGCATTTTCCATCGTTGGTTATCACCGCGCATGCAACAACTGCTTTGGCCGTTGGAAGCGCTGTCAACAGTTTATCACAAAACAAAAAGAAAAAAAGAGAAAAAAAGGAGACGAAGCGAAGCGAACCGTTGTCAGCGCGCGATGAAAGCTATGCTGCATGTTGATTTGCCGTTCGCGGTCACATTGTCCCGCAGCAGGTTTGCGTCCACTTATAAGTTTCCATTGTCCGGCGCATTGTCGGTATGATATGATACTGCGAACCGAGAATAAGTGCGCAGTATAAAACACGCCGATCCGGTGATTGCATCTCTCTTTTTTTAGGCTGGATGGATGGAGGATGCTATGAGCGTCCCCTTTATAACGGGGCGGTGACATGTCTGCCACCATGCCGAAGAAAAAAGAAAAACTCCTTGTTCATGCTGGCCTAATACCTTGTCTACATTGATTAAATCTATCTTATTATACCAAAAAATTTATAAATTCACGGTCTCTCTCTGCCTCTTAAGGCAGAATGACCTTATTCCCCCCCCCCCATTATTTATTTTGTACTTTATCTCTACTCTTCTGCCACCAATACTCTAACCGTCTCTTACTTATTTCTATCGCGGACGTGTTCAGCTTTCCATTGTTGTCCCTAAAACCCAAGGCTTCCTGTAGACTCGTGTCCACAAGTATACCTGGGTGAATATCGCCACATTCAATCAGTACCTGTTCCATCGTTTCCTTAGTTCCCCCGCAGCATGTACAGTGTTCGTCTTCGTTACTGAATCTCGCTTTATAACTTCGCGTTCTAAGGCAGCCCGACCTTGCTTCAAACAGTAAAGCGCTTCCCCTTGAATTATCATAAAACCTTTCCCTCCTTATTTCGTTTTTTCCCTTTCGGTAGTTACTCAGAGCCGGCTTCTTTTCCATCGCTGTCATCCAATAAGTCCTCTCCGCCTCCTGACCTTCCGCTTAATGCCCCTGTTGCCATATCGCCCGCACTGCTAGCCGTATATTCTGGTGCCTCCTAGTTCTCTTTCTCCACTGCGTGTCAACGCTTTTCTATACAAATACCTGAAAACCTTATCTGCCCATCTACTCTTCTCATTTTCCTCAGCCTCTCTCCGAATCTCATTTTGCTCTGAGCTTCCCTCACTTCAAAGCCTGTCCATCCCATATCACCCTTTACAGCCTCAATTGTCGTCTTCCGTGAGCGACCAACGCGAGGCGGCCCACCGTCCTTTGATTTACATCCATTCCTGATTGTACCTCTGACTTCATGCAAACCACTGAGTTCCCAAATGTAAGCCCGGGACCATCACACCCTTCCCAGCCCTCGAAGCACCTCGTACTATTTCCCCATAAAGCTCTGTGCTCATAATTGCAGCATTCCTCTTTCCCTTTTGCTACCGCTGCTTTCTCTGTACCTCCATATATCTATCCCCTCATTTACCCATACTCCGAGGTACTTGTACTCGCTTACCCTCGGTATTTTTTGGCCCTGTATGAGACCGCATGGTCTTCGTGATCATTGAATACCATCAATCCACATTTTGTTGCACTAAATCCTAGTCCTAGAGCCTCACATTCCCTTCCGCATATATCTGCCAGTCGCTGTATCTCATCTTGACTGTCCGCAAATAAGAGAATATCATCAGCATAAAATAGACCTGGAAGCTTCTGCTCAACCATCGTGCCGACCTGTTTGTGTGACAAATTAAATCCAATGTTGCTACCTTCTAGCGCTTTTTCCATCCTCACCATGTACAGCATGAATAACAGCGGGGACAAAGGACATCCTGTCTCAGCCCCTTGCTAATTTCAACGCTGTCCTTGCTACTTTCCTTCCCATTCTATACAAACTGTATTTTCTCGTACATTCCCTCAAAAGCTGTATACAGTCGTCCCTATGCCCACTTCTTTCAATATATCCCACAAAATTTCCTGCTTAACGTTGTCATCTCCGGTGGATATCTAGATAAGCTATGTATAAGGGCTGTTTTCTATTTTCGATATTTCTATACATGGGTAAGAACAAACAGATTATCGTCTAACCGCCTGCGATTCGAAATCCATTCTGAAGTTCTCCCAAAATATCATTTTGTTCTACCCACGCTTCTATTTTTAATTTTACTGCCTGTATCGCCAACCTGTATAGCACCGATGTAATGGTTAGCGGTCTATACGAGCGAATGTTATCCTTTTCTCCCCTGCCTTTATAGATTAAGTTCATTCACTTTTTCGCCACTGTCTGGTATTTCCCGCCCTGTAAGCACTTTCTACGGCTTTCAGCAGTGCTTCTTTAGTGTTATGTCCGAGTTCGTTAATGAGGCTGACGGGAACCCCATCTAAGCCCGGAGTAGTGCGCTTAGGAATTTTTCCTTCGGCCTTCTTCCAATTGAAATTCTCTAGTACTCCCTCTTCGTCAGTTGCACTCTTTGCGTACTATACCTCCGGGGGAATCCCCCTGGGTGACCTTTTTAACGAATCGGCTGTTATCTTTCGGATGTAACCTAGCGCTTCATGCCCTTTCAATTGATTTCCTCCTTCTCTACCAAACGTTGTTGCTTGTGACAGACTTCCTACCTAGCGCTTTTAGGTGGCTCCAAAATATCCTAGGCGCGGCCCATTCTTCTTTTCGCGAATCTCTGTCATCCAGCGTTCACTTTCACCTTTAATTTTTGCCTCGACTAATTTCTGCACGATGGATTTTTGCTCTAAATTATTTCCCCATATTTGGTTTACTTCGTCTGTGCCGCCTTCTTTTTTTTGCCTGTCCTGTGGCTCCCGTGATTCCTCACGTCGCTTCTCGATCGCCTCCCGGATTTCTTTGTTCACCAACTTTTTGCTTTCTCTTTCCTTTCCAACAAATAGTTTTCTTCTCTTTTTCCATTTCTTTTGTGATTATATGTAGCAGCTCACTATACTTCCAGTCTTTGCCTGGCAGTTCGTCTACTTTTTCTTCGACTCTTGCGGCTACATTCGTTATTTGTTTGTCATTTAGATACAAGCTGCCAAATTTTGATTCTATGTCTTATTTTCAGTTTTATATCCCATTTGTAATATTATGCGTTTATGATCACTACCCAAGCTGTTAATGCCTTCCTCGTCTATTCTCATCTCTAAGTTTGTCATATATTCCTTCTGTCATGAGACAATAATCAATGCTCGATTGCCTGTTTCCGACTTCCCACGTGATCTGCCCCTCACACTTCGGCCCCACGTTAACTATCTCAAGACTATGTTGCTCGCAGAGATCTACCAATAACTTGCCATTGGTGTCTGAATATCCGTCAAGGTCACGAATGTGAGCGTTCATGTCCCCTAGAAGGATTATTTCGGCATCATGACCAAATTCTTTAATATCGGTGCTTATGCATTTCACTATCTCCAGATTCTTTTCTCTGCAGTTATTCCCCGTCCACAAGTATGCTACACCTAGCCACGTTTTCTTTCCACCTACTGTGCCCGAAACCCAAAGGTGCTCTGAACACGTCTGCTTCACTCTATCCCATTTTGTTCTGCTATGAATTAGCATTCCAACACCCCCACCTCTCCTTTCTGATGTGATCCTGTTACATCCTTCCCAAATATAATTGTCAATATGTGGTGGCTCTTCCAAGTCTCTAAGGTGTGTTTCTGTAACCGCATAAACACCTATCTGTTCCTTGTTTAACTGTCCCTCAATCTCTAACCATTTTTCCTTTTTTTCTGCCACCCTGCATGTTAATGTAACTAATTGCAACACGCGCCTTCTCCCTTCTTTTACCTTTTCTCTGGTTTTTCGCTATACTGCCTGTCAAAGAGTCCCCCTGGTTGTTTTCCTCATTACAAGCTACCCTGGGCACCGAAGGGCCCGCGTGCCCCCCAAAAAAGCTACTGCGCGTCCCGCAAGTCGCCAACCCACCTCATGACCAAGCCTCCTATCGAAGTGTATTCCGTCTCTTTGAAAACCACCCCACCTGTGCACCTCTCTGTTTATTTCCACTACCTCGATGCCTTTCTCTCGACTCATATGCCATATCTCTTTGTTTGCGTCGACAACCGCTCTTTGCAGGTTGACGTCACGCACCGGTACCTCCGGTATTGTGCATACCACTATCTGCACCTGAGGGGAAATGGCGCGCATGTCATCTACCCCTTTCGCTAATGTGGTCGCTAGTTCGGCTGATTCTTCATTCAAGACGTCGTTTAGACCTCCCGCGATTATCACGAGGTTACGTCCATTAGCCTTAGTTGCGAGTTTTGCGCTAGCTTGTCTCATCACTGATCCCATCCCATGTCCCGGGAACTTCCCTATTAAAACTCGTTTGTCGCCTCTCACCCTTTCTTTGACTGCTTCTGCGCATCTAACTAAATTCGAGTCCCCGGCGATTATCACGTGTTCCGACTTTTCTGCTGGACTCTCCCGCACCTGGCCACTGCCTCGGTTATTAGCGCGTGCCACTGCTGCTGTATTGTCCCCTCCCCTTCCCAAAACTACTTCGCGGAAGCTAGGTCCTGTGACCCTTGCACCTGTCTTTTCCAAACCTGTTTCCCCCTTCGCGTCTACCACTGTAGGGGTCGATGCCCCTCTGTTCCCGCTGTCTTGCTTCTTCGCCATGACTACCTTTGCTAACCCCTCCTCGGCTGACTTAAGCCTTTCCCCCATAGCCATCGTTTTTTCCCGCTCTGTCGCCAACGCATTTTCCAGCTCGGCGATTCTTACCATGAGCTCATTCTGGGCAGCCATCATTATTTCCATTTTCGCCTCTAACTCGCATTGCTTACACTTGGCGTCAGCTCCCTCTGTCTTCTCATCCGTACCAACCTCTATTTTCCATCCCATTCCGCACCCTGAACACTTTACGGTCTTTTTGACCATGGCTAGATCGTTCACACGGCGGATTAAATACACTTAAAGCCAAATGATATCACTAAACTCCGCAGTATGCTACACTGCAAATCACATGTGTACCTTTCAGCCACGTGGTGTCCGAACAAACAAATAATAATAAAAAAAACCCAGGCAACTGTCACACAGGAAACAGTACAAAGTTGTAAGCCCTATTAACCTTCAATCTAGTGGCTTATGTACTCATATAACTAAAAAAGCTCGAATCATGCAAAAAGCGCTATACGGTTGACAGCGCTTCTGACGGCGAAATCAGTTGTCGCGGCCGCGGCGATAACACGGACGGAAATTACATGGCGAGCGCATCAGTGACGCTGCGCATGCTCTGATGTGGCCCGTTTCAAGCTGTAGATGTCGCTCATGCAGTTCCGAGCACGACGCTCCGGCGTTATAGACATGAGAGTTGACCACTGTACCTCCAGCGACTTGAGATACAGGCGTGATTTACAGTTTCTCTTCCTGCCGATAACACTCGCATTTATCCACTCAATGGTGTGATAAGTCATAGCTGCATGCTCGGCCAGTGCATTAGACGCCACTTTCTTTTCCACATCGTTCTGATGCTGGCGCACGCGCTGTCCGAAGTTGCCGGTCTCCCCGATATAGACACTTTCGCAATCCGCACAGGGGTCTTGTACACAACACCAGGAAAGGCTTCCTTCGGTAGCTTGTCCTTCCACCTTTGCACTGCTTGATACCTTTCTCTTCTGCTTGCTGTATGACATGTGGTGTTGCTTCAGAGTGACCATTTTCTTGATGGTTCGTGATGTAAGAAGGCGTGACTAACACGGCTCACAAGGATAGAATAACACAGGATGGCGCGCTAACCTAATTGCACTGAACCTATTTCTTGATGGTATAATCTGCACTCCTATTTTGAAGAGAGGCATGACTGCTGCTTCTGCAATTGTGAAAGGAAACTTTACCGTGTGCACCGAAAATATCTTTACGATCAAAAACCAACCAAACTGCATTTAAAGGCATTTTAGTTGGTTTATCAGTTTAGAGGGCTGACAGTACATTCATGGCCTCACTATTTTACGTTTGTGTGTAGAGCATGCATATAAACGGCGGGTTTCCTTTTCAGCAATTGAAACTGTTCTAAAAGTTTGAATGCACCAAGATTTAAGTTGTTCATTTTGTTGATAGGTCTCGGTCGATAGTTTCAGTTTCTCGGAAAAGCAATCTTGTGGTTTACCTACTCTGAATATTTGGCTACATCGTCGCATTTTCAAGAGTAGGTTCTGACATCATTTTTGTGATGATTCTCTTGCTATTTTTTTTTTCGCCACTGCATGCTGCTTGACATTCGGGACAACTGGTTTTGTAGCAAACCGCTTGAGTTCTCTGTTGTAGCATGGATTTCGGGGTTCAGTAGAATGATATTTTTGTCTTGTTTATTTTAAATTCGGCTGACTGCGCTCGTACGTACACATGGGGGGGGGGACATAAATACATGCATAAGATACTTGTTTCTGAGTGTGAGTGTTGTTCTTGGACATGCTTTCTTTTTGCCAGGTTGTCTTACGAAGGAAGTGATTTGGGCGGGCTGTTTTCTTGGAGTTCGGTGTAAATCACTCTTTGCTTCTGTCCGATTCCAACTTGGAATGCTTGAAAGTTCTTCTGAATAAAGTGTTCACCATCATGCTTTTTGGCTTACGGGTGGTTCCAGTTGAAATGCACGTGGCGCCGTGTATGTGTTAGTTTGTGGTATATCGACAACGTTCGTCTCCTGTTTCGGTTACTCGTAGGTCAAGGATAGGGAGTAGACATCTATTTCGCATTGTCAAGTAAACTGAATATCCACGAAGTTTAGGTGGATAAGCTTTAGAGCGCAGTTCTTAGGCGCCCGTTCCTGCATTGAGCGGCGTCGCCGTTGGCGTTGTCGGCGTAGATACAGCGAACAAGGACGAAAGAGAGCGAACGCGGAGTCTGTCGATATAACGAGCCACTGACCTCTAACCTCGCTTTCTTCCTCCGTCACGCGTGCGAGCCCCTCGGTCGGAGCTTGTGCGCATGCAAGGCTGGCACGTGCGCTGCGACTGGCTTCGCTTGTCGTAAGAGGGCTCTCAGCGTTTTGCTTGGTTTGCGACGCCTGCAATGCACAGAGTGGTGTGCGTAGCACGCGAGAGCTGGCAGTTTCTGTGGCAATACGTAACGAATGTTACATTGCTACAGCTGTGGATAGCAAAACCTTCAAACACAGTTGGCGTTGCCCCAACGCGAAGCTGCGCTTAGAATTTCCATTAGGCAGTATTGCAATCGTCGCTGAATTTTTTTGACTTGCCTCTATAATTCATGTACAGTCAACCACGAAATAATACGGGCCACGGTAGAGCGTGCCGAAATGGCCATCTACGCCGTTTAGGAGCTTGCCGTCTGCTGTCGAGAGTGCGGCTCTAGAGAATACGTGGCCACAGCTGTGCTCTCGACAGCAGATGGCTCACCACTAGACGGTGCAGACGGCAATTTTGGCACACATTTGCGTGATCTGTACTTTTGTGGTTGATTGTACCTGTGTGATGAAACGATAAAAAAGACGAAGACAGCAGCGAGAAATGCGACACGTTGCGGACAAAAAGGAGAGCGCGTGGTGGTGGCGGCGAAAAAAAAAGGAAGAAGAAGCAAGGAGCTGGCGGGAGTGGCCACGGAGGCACAGCGTTCGAGAGGCCACGTTCGCGAGGGCTACCCGGGACAACGCTGGGCAGCCTCCTGAGGGTCGCGCTCCTGCGGGCGCTGGTGACCAAGGTGTCCGTGTCCTGCCCGGTACCTGGCCGGTTCCTGCCTGCCTCTTTTCTGCGCTTGCTGGTTCCGGTTTGCCTGCCTGAACGCGTGGTCCACCACCACTCACCCTGCTGCTCACCTAGCCACTCCGCTACGTCCCGTCTATCTGCTGAGACGGTCGACCGTCGGCCTGCTGTGCTGCGACGTTACCCGGGACGTGAGCAGGACGTCAACGAATGTGAGCGCATCACTCTAGGACATTCCACGCGTATTGACATTTTCGTTTGAAGTGTATTTGGGGGATATCTGTTATGCGTGTATTGTCTTCGAAGGTTGTTGCTGCTGCTATTGATAATATATGTTGCTTACCAGCCTTATCGTGCACGGCTCCTTCCTTCATTGCCACCGTATGAATCAAAGTGACGGTCCGCACATCACCTCATTCTTTACTTCTGGCGTCCGCGACAGGACTAAGCTCTCTTAACATCTTTTGAGAGCCTCACTTTGTTCACGTGCGGTGGTTGAAAGATGGATGCCGAAAGACTGATAGGTGTTGGTAAAGAGTTGGGACTCACAGGCAAGGCACTCCAGCAGTGGATAGAGAAGGAGCGCGATAGAGAAAGTGAGCAGTACGCGCTAAAGCGTGAGGCAGCTAAAGAAGATCATGAACGAGAGTTACAGCGGCAAGCTGGAGAACGCCAGTTGCTTGAGCTTCAGCTGCGCGTGCAGGAATTAAAACAAGCTGGTCAAGCAGTCCTCGCCGAATCAACTGATCGTGACACAAGCACTCAAGGGTTTCGAAGCCCGCACAAGCTCATTCCTGCGTTCAACGAAGCCGCGACGAGCTCGATGCTTACATTCAAAGGTTCGAGCGAGTGGCCACTAACCAGGGATGGCCTAGAGATAAGTGGGGCCTCTCCTTGAGCTTGTGCCTAACGGGGAAGCTCTGTCGGTAGTCGGACGCATGTCCGCTGAAGATGCGACTGACTTTGTGAAGCTTAAGTCGACATTGCTTCAGAGGTTCCGGTACACAGAGGAGGGCTACCGAGTCAAGTTCCGAGAGGCCAAACCGGAAAATGGCGAAACAGGACGTCAATTTGCCGGCAGATTGCTGGGGTATTTCGACCACTGGCAAGAGATGGCGAAAGCCGAACAAACATATGACGCCTTGCGGAACCGGGTTGTCTCGGAGCAATTTTTGCTTCAGTGTGACCAGGGCTCGCTGTATTTTGAAGGAGCGAGGCT
Organism: Rhipicephalus sanguineus; assembly: GCF_013339695.2. Classification (NCBI taxonomy): domain Eukaryota; kingdom Metazoa; phylum Arthropoda; class Arachnida; order Ixodida; family Ixodidae; genus Rhipicephalus; species Rhipicephalus sanguineus. The sequence continues at coordinate 26,513 of NW_023615014.1, forward strand.
GCAAAGATTTGGACAGTCTGGCTGAAACAGCAGACCACTACCTGGAACAAGGCCTCACTCATCTGGCTAGAGGTGAAGAACTGTATATTTGAAGAGTGGGGCACCACACAAAGAGCCACCAGGCGCTCATGACAAGCCCATTGCTTCATATGCAACAAGCGAGGGCACAAGCCATCAGATTGCTGGTCTAAGTCTACGGGAAGCAAGTCGGCGACAGGTTGGAGTGGAAAAAAGCCGGACAGGTTTCCCAAAACTACGAAGGGCTGCAACGAGGCTTTGTGTTCTTTCTCTGAATCTGCCCAAACACCACAAGAAGATATAACCTGTCCATACAACACCGAAGTGCTGCATGCATGGAAGGCGTCAATTTTGACAACATTGGATCGAGTGCACAAAGCTTTTCTGGACTAAAATGTCGATCAGAAAGAATGGCAACAGTGCAAGGGTACCTAGAAGGACAACCCGTTACGGTTCTGCGAGATTCCGGCTGCGACACAGTCGTAGTAAAGCGTGCACTCGTCCCAGCCAGCACGTTCACTGGGAAAACGCGGACTGTTTATTTATTAGATAGTTCCATTCGGTACCTTCCTGAAGCTAAGGTCTATATCGACTGTCCGTTTTTCAAGGGCACGGTACTTGCTATATGCGTGGGAGCAGCCACTTTATGATGTTGTGTTGGGTAACATTAACGGCGCCTGCCCCTCCCTCATGCTTCCTGAAAGCAGAGATGACGCGAGGAAGCTACCACGCTGGAGTCGCGAGGAACAACACAAGACATCCCGCATCACAAGCATGCAAGCTACGTTCATGGCAATTACGTGGCTGCTGCGTCACAGGTCTTCCAACATCACCGAAGCCGTCAGTAGGCATCGCAAACCTTAGACGTCGATCCCGAAGCATTGGCGACGTTACAGAAGGACGATCGAAGTCTCAGAGGTTGCTTCGCGGACGTGGGCAAGACCATAACAACGCGATCTACCACTGCCACCTTCGTCGTCCTCAACGACCTTCTCTTCCGGCGCTATAAGTCCGCCACAAACAGAGAAGTGGAACAGCTCGTTGTTCCGAAGGACCTTCGAGCATCCGTCTTGAAGGTCGCGCATGAAGGTATCCTTTCCGGACACCAAGGGACAAAGAGGACGGCGGACGGAGTTTCGGAAGAGTTTTACTGGCCTGGTATGCAAGCTGATGTCAAGCGATACGTGAAGTCATGGCATTTGCCAGAGGACCGTTCCAAAACACCTTGTAGGACGTGTACCTCTTACACAGGGGCGGATCCAGGCGCTTGGGGGGGGGGGCGGTTGGTTGTTGGGGGGGGGGGAGAGGGGGGAGGGGGGCGTTGCCCAACTTTAAAACTTCACGTTAGTAACCAAATGCATTATTTTTGTTCTCAGTTGCATTGCTCAGTGCCATTTCATTATCTAAAATAATATCTCGTAGAAAACCACGTGCAGTTTTGAAAACAATTTATTGACATGGTGGGCATGGTCAAATCTTGTAATATCACAAAAACCTAAAAGTTTACGCAGGAATCTGAGTAATATCGGCGACAAATATGAACACAAGAGAGAATGCAAATCACGCAAGCAGCATTAACCAGCATAGAGCGGCGATTTGTACGTTTACACGAAGTCTCACCGAGCTTTGTACATAGGAAAGTAGAGCGACACTCATCATTCATGAGTCATACACAAGAAGTACAATGAGGTATCTAGAGTGATACAAAACAACTACAATAATGTTTACTAAAAGTAAACATAACTGCATTATACAGGGTTGATGGCAACTTTGAAGAAAACAATTCAAGGGTTTTTAAGGACTTTCAAGCACCTAACGAAGAATTTTCAAGGACTTCAAGCAACACTTGTTGAGATCGTAGAAAAAGGAAACACCAGCTTTTACAGCATGAAGCACATCCTTCATTGCACACAAGCCAAAGTAGGAACATTTTCACAATTAATAGCTAACTAAAGGAATTCTCACCGTTCCTTTTTCGCTCATATTTTTTACACTGTTTTCCACGGGTTTCAGTGTTCTTCTGCTAAGTTGCTTAAACTGATTCACCTCACAATATGGATGTATTGCGTGAGCGCGTGTGCACATGACACATACACAAAATGTGCATTGCCAGCCTTAAAATTTTTTCAACTTATATGTATATAAGACATAATCGCCGCTAATATAACACAAAAACGCAGGAAAAAACACAAACATGACAACATGGGCAGCACTTGCAACTTATTTTGTGACATTTTAGGGGCAATTATGTCACATATAGCAAGTACCAACTAGGCGATGAACACGTTCACCTGTTGAGCATATATGCCCACACACACACATATGCAAAGGGGTCGGGCTCCCTTCACTCTCTACTGCCACAAAATAAAATCCTCGTCAACCCTCTGATCAAAAGTAGGCTCGTGCAAACATAACTTTCTAGGCTCAAAGTGAATGGCAATTAGTGTCGAATAATTTTGTAGTGATTTCATATAGTAGCGGGATTTGAATTGTAGTAGGATGCAAACTATATGTGGAAAAATAATTTAAGTTTTAAAATTTCTCATACGTAAGCAATATAAGACGATAATAAAAGGAATGACTGAAGTGCAGAAGTGTGGCTTCGCGCTGGGACGGATTTCCCCTGACAAGGTGGTTTTTCGGCACAGCAGTCCCGTGTTGCAGTGAAACCATCTTTAAAGCGGGTTACATGTGTTAGAATATGTCTGTTCGTTCTTTTTAAATACTTTCAAATTCTAAATTAATGTCATAGCGAATTGGAACCGTGTAATATGAGCTCGATTATTGGCACAGAACTATCCAAAATGCAATTGCTAAAAATTGGCTCAACAAAAGTGTATTGACAAAATTCAAGGACATTTAGGGACCTACAAGAATTTAAGAGTTTTCAAGGCCTTAAAAGTGCTATTTCAAAATTCCAGGGTTTTCAAGGGTTTCAAGGACAGCTACGACCCCTGTAGCATAAGAAAAGGCGGCAATCTTAACCAACAAAACAAAAGTCGGAAAGAAACATGTGCAGCAGAAAAACGATATTTACACACGAATGAATGTGTATATTCGTGATAAAAAGGTTCACAGGTTTGTTAGAAAAGCATGCGGGGTTGGCATCTTCGGCAATTAAGCTTGTAAAGACTCAAACTATGGAGGCTGGTTAAATCACAAGCTCTAACCTCCGCTGTCCGCTACATTTGGTTGCGAACCGCTCAATCACTTTACTCGTGTCAATGGTAATGTCCCTATGAGCATGTAATAATGCCAGCCCAGTCAAACGCTCTTCACCCATTTGAGAGCGCATCCACGTCTTCAGACGTCGTAAAGCAGAAAAAGACCTTTCGGCACTGGCCACACTTACGGGTAGAGTGGCCAGTATCTGAAGAAATGTGTGAATTAAAGGAAAGATTTCCCTGTCGCACGTGTCCAGTGCTCCCGCAGCGGTAGTGGGAACTTCCCTTCCGTCTTCGGCCTCGCGCATCCATTTCTGTCGCCATAAACCTAGCTCAGCTTCAGCCATCTTTGCTGTCGTTGACACATTTGTGCCCATGAAAGCGGAATAGCGCCGAGAAATGTTTGCGAGATACTTTTTGTCGTCCTCTTTTGTGGCGTGACTTTGGGACGGCACAAAAAGAAAAAGTTCGTAGGCACTTTCCGCCTCAACAGTGAATCGCGATTTTAAGTCAGTCAACACATTGTCCAGTAATGGAGCGTAGACTGCCGTCCTATAGTAGCTCTCTACATCAGGCATAGGGGCGTTGCATCTGTACGTCTGTCTTTTAGTAATGCGTGGCGACCGAATCTCTGTTTCCAGTTCATCTGCCAGGACGACGGCGTCCTTGTAGAGTTGCGAAAATGTTTCGGCAGAGTCCACTCTTCGCTTATCAAGAACAGCCATGGTGTCCACCAATGCGTTCTTGGCCGTTCGGACGTCAATACACTGTCTCTGGAAGAGACGACTGAGCGGAAGCGTATGGGCCAGCATGTCGGCCAAGCAGATAATAGTAACCAGGAATTCGCCGTCTTTTATGGCGGCAAGGAGCGTTTTAGCTTTCGCCGAACTGTGCATTTCAGTCCAAGTGGAGATGCTCTCCAAAGCCTTGGCCACGCTCCCAAGCGAATCACGAAATCTCATAACGCCGTCGTGCCTCTCAATCCATCTCGTTTCGCAAAGACCTTTCAGTTGACCACCAAGGATGGTTTTCAAAACAATATTTCGTTTCGGTGACGCTGTAAAAAAAGAAATCACCTCTTTCATAACACCAACAGCATTTCTAATGGACTGTAGCCTTGATGATTTTGACAGCGACAAGTTTAGTGCGTGGTTGAAGCAAGGACAGTGCACAGCATTGGGTGCCGAGCGTTTAATTTCAGATACAGCGCCACAAATCTGAGAGACCATGACGCTGCAGCCATCGGTACCTATACCAACGCACTTTTCGAGATCAACTCCTAATGCCTTCAGTGCCTTAATAACTTGTTGCCCGAGCGTTATTCCTGTCACAACGGGCTCACTTATGCCAGAGCCAACAGCCGTGCTACCAATATCACTACGAATGTCTACGAACTGTACGAAGTCTTCTCGAATGACGTTGTTGTGGACATATCGCAGAACAAGACACAATTGTGACATATGAGCAACGTCAGTAGTTTCATCAAACATAACACTGTACATGCCGGATTCTTGTACCTGTTGAATTATCATAGAAAGCACTTCTTCCGCACAGCACGTGATTAGTTCATTCTGGGTTGTCTTGCTTATATATGTTGCCCGAGATGACGCATTGGCGAGATGCCTCTCGAGTTCCTTGTCACCACTGGAGACCCGAAAGCGCAATAGTTCACGAAAGTTTCCCTCGTTAGCGACTGGTGAAGCCTCTTGTGAGTTGTCGAGAAGCGAGCCATCGTCTCTATGTCCACGAAGCGGTATGCCTTGACGCCCTAGAAATATGATGCTTTCTATGATGGGTATCAGACGGTTTCTATTCTCAGTCACTTGAAGTAGACGCTGTTTGGACACTTGGTTCGCGACATCTCTTTCCGGTGCACCAGCACAAGCAAGAAAGTTTTTTGCGGCTTCCACTGCTTCCTTGTGGTATCTGGTGGCTTCATGCCGAGGAAGATCGCCATCCTTGCCTAGTAGCCTCGCAAATGTCCTGAGCGGTCTCGTCACAAGTTTCTGAAGTGGAACATTTCTTTGGTAGCCTCCAACGGCGCCTGTTGCGAACAATGCGCAGTATTTGCAATATAGACCTTTCTGACTGTTCGACAGAACAAGCCACTTAAATTTAAGCAAATGTGCACTGCTCAAATATCTTTTTTCCTCTTTGCCCCCTTTCTTGTGGATGGAGTGCGGGAAGCTATAATTTTGTGGCGGCTGCCAATGGGACTCCAGCAAACACCTCTTGGAGAAGTTGTCAACTTGCTTTTCCACGAAGTTTGCAATGTCCAAAGAACCCGACACCATGGCAGTGCCTCCACTGTCGCTGGCTGTCAAGAGCGTGGCGTCCGATCTTTTGCTTTCGTGTTCGGCATTCTGCATGCAGACAACATTCGCATCAATCTCATCTACGTGCAACGAAGGAGCGGGGAATGGAGTCTCCGTACGACTGGCTTGAGAGTCTTCTTGGCGAGTCTTCTTGGCAGCTGGACGGAAGAAACTGTCGATCGTTTTAGTACTCGCCCGCTTCATTCTTCACAGTAACTGTAAAAAGAAAGGAAATTCGCACTAAACGTTTTTCACTATCGAAGAAAAAGATGTAGGCAAAACAAAGCTGAATTTTTTTTTCAACATTTCTTTTGGAATGGTTTCAGAAGTGCAGATAAGAAATTGTAAAACAGTTTTCATTTTCAAACGGTACAAATGATTACACAAACGTACAAAATCGTTTGCAAGCGTGGTAGCAATACAAGAAACGAATAGAGCGTTTTAGAAAATTACGGTAATACCGTGCCATATATGGTACAGTATTACCGCACCACTCCTCCTTTCTAGCTCGTTGTGTTTTTGCAGCTCCCCGTACCAGTTACTGTGCGTCCCCCGAACAACAGGTTCCTCCTTCACCATACAAAGACTGAGAGGCAGCACTTAGGCGTGACAATTTCATAGTCATTTTTGAAGAAAAGCATTTGTAGAGCTGATGTACCCTCACTGGAATTAGGAGCGGCAAATGCACAAGAGAGAAAGGAGGAGTGGTGCGGTAATACCGTACCGTATAGGGCACGGTATTAGCGTAACTTGCTAAAAACACTAATAGAGCGTTTTAGCAAGTTACTGAAATACGGTACGCAAATCGGTAAGGCAGTATGGTAGCGTTCCTCCTTTCCCGCTGGTTCTTTTGCCGCTCCCCGTTCCAGTGACAGTGCGTACCCCAAACGACAGGTGTCTCGTTAACAATGTGTAGGCTGACAGGCAACGATCAGGCGTGACAACCCCACAGTAATTTTTGAAAAAGCTTTTGTGGTGTTGGGGTTTATATAGGTGATTCTGTTCAGAAATAAGAAGTGGGGTTTGGTGTGCACGATAACTGTCTCTCGAATAGGACACCTCAACCAGTACACACACGGGGAAAGGGGATGAAAAGAAGACAGAGAGGAGGAAAGACACTAAAGGAGAACTTGCGGGAAGGTAGGACTTGCCTTCACTGGCAAAAGGTCGACGACCGGGAAAGGAGGAGCGGTACCGCCATACGGTAGCTCCCACGCTCAAGTTTGCGCAGCGCCGTCCACCGCCCCAGCGGAGAGAAAGGAAACCTCTGGTAGCTCGGACCGGGCCAACGCCACCTAGACTACTGAAGGCCCCCGCACTCCTCCTTTCCAGCCGTGTGACGTCACCCTACTCTGCCCGAGGAAGCGAGCCGCCGCTCCTCAGGCAATGTTCGGGCGACCTGCGTGAGATGGCGCTAGCTGCAACTTTCCCAGCATTCCTCGCTCTGACTGCCTCGGTGTTGGTGCTAGCGTTGCCAAGAGCTCCTCGCTGGCTACGTGTGCCAATTTTCTTCGCGGTTCTTCGTGTGGTGCTAAATATTCTTGTTTTTTCGTGCCTGTCTGCTACATATGCGGAAAGAATGGGACGTTGCTGTGTGCCAAACTGCAAAGGGAATTACGACACTGGCCCCAAAGTACGACTGTTCGAGTTCCCTCGCGATCCTGAGCGGAGATCACAATGGCAGCGAGCTGTGCGGCGCGGCGACATAGACGTTGCAAAGCTTAAGAATCCATTGGTAAGTGTGTTTTTTACGTATGTCACCCAAAAATATTTGGGTACAGAAGATTACTAGAAATGTAACTTTTTGCAAAAATGCGGCTGATAGTAGGACCTGTCAATGTGTGAGAAGGGAGCTTCCTCTGTGCATATTTTCCACGTGGTACCTACGAAATATGAGGGCATTTACCTATTTTACATGCACGCGACTTGCTGTCATGTGGTTGTTTTTTTTAGAACTCGTTGTTGAGCTAGTTGGAAACTCGTCATAGTGTAAGAACTTAGCGCAACTTCTTATTCCCTCGAAAAACACGCTCACATTCACACACATCCAAGGCAAATGTGGGGTGCGTTTTCGAGTGGATGCGTGTTTTTCGAGGAAATACGATGTTGCGCTAAGTACCTGCAACATGGGTTGTTTTTCACTCACTAAAATTGCAAGTGTTAACGTGAGAAAACCTATATCAAACCGGAGTTGTGGCATCATTTTGTTTGGTTGCACGCATCAGCGCAATTTTGTTTACAAAGGATTGTGTTGCTGCACTCTTCCAGGCATGGAATAGGACACCGCGATTTTTAATAGTGACGCCTGAACTGTCCTGTTGTCTTCTTGCCTTTCATTGCTTAGTTTTGCTACATGTGCACAGAGGCACAATTCACATGGAAACAAACTAATTTTGATTTATGTCTTCTGTGCAGGTATGCGAACGTCACTTCAAAAAGGAATCTCTCCGCACGACGACAAAATATACCGATTGCGACGGTCGCACCATTGAAGTCAAGATGAAATTGACGCGACTCACGCACGATGCTGTGCCTACAATTTTTCCGGACAGCCCTGACTACCTGTCGGATACTCACCAATCGAGAGAAGAACCAGGAATGAAGAAAAAACGAAGAGAAGATGAGCAACTTCAGAAAGCTATTGAGGAGTCCGTGCTGGCGCACAAGAAGGAGTTGGAAGAAAACAAGTTGACATGCCTGGACGACATAAATTCTCGCCTGCACCTGCTACAAGAAAAAAAAAATATTGGTCAGTTGTGAATGCCGACGGCCATGTCATCTTTGCGCACATCGAAGCAACAATTGAAGAAGTTCCGAATCTTATTTCGTCTATAGTCATATCATCGAATATGTCTGTGCGCGTCTTTGTGGGAGGTGCTCGCCTTACGTCAGACGAACGGCTTGACATTCCAGAAGTAGTTCACGACATGCGTGTGCTGGTGCAACTTCTGGACGGCGTACAAGAGTACTGTCGCAGAAGAGAACTTGGAAAAGATGAAAAAGTGAATGGAGTGTTAAAGCTTGTGGTTTCCCTCCTCGAGGATATTTCTAGGGAAGACCTTCTGGATGATGAAAGAGTAGAAGCAGTAATGTTTCTCAGGGAACAGTGCCAGCTCCTGATGAGACGAAGCAAAAGGTATTCAGCTGAACTATTAATTCTTTCAACTGTGTTTTACACTATTTCTCCCCATGGTTACAACTTTTTGCGAAGCAGTGGTAACATCGTATTGCCTCACCCTTCGACAATTAAACGTGTGTGTGCCGCTCATGATGTGAGCCCTTTGAAGGAACAAAATCAAGAAGGGTTCTTACGGTACATGAAAAGAAGGGCCAGCCTACTGCAGTTGCATGAAAGAAATGTCACATTGATGCTTGATGAAATACACTTGCAACAATTCTTTGACTACAAGGCAGGCAGGTTAACAGGAGCTTCTGTTAACAGCATTGAACCAGCGAAAACAGCGCACGTTTTTATGGTTCAGAGTTTATTGTCAGCATATAAAGATGTAGCACACATATTACCAGTGTCTAAAATTACAGCTGAAGAACTACATAAAGTGCTGAGAGAAGTAATAATTATTCTTGAAGATTGTGGCCTTCACGTAGTGGCAGTAATAACAGACAATAACTCAATTAACAGAAAGGTAATGTCACTGTTCGCAGGAAGCAACCATCTAGAAATAGTGTATCCTCATCCAGCGGATCCTCAAAAACCTTGTATTTCACATTGTTGACACAGTGCATTTGCTAAAATGCATTCGTAATAACTGGATTAACCAGAAAAATGCTGACAAGTGCCTGTATTATCCTCATTTTGATTGTTATGATGAGGAGAACAAAAGGCTGGAAGGTGCATCGTTCACCACATTAAGAAAACTGCATCGAAGCTGAAGAAAATAGTGTTGTGAAAATTGCCTATGGGCTAACTTACAAGGCTCTGATACCCAAGTAACCTAGAGCGACAAAATGTTAAGCTCGCTCTCAAGATATTTAACACCTTCGTGTCGTCTGCTTTGAGAATTCAAGATGAAACTTTGCATTTGGTCCTTGCTGACGGAACAGCAAATTTCATTGATTTAATTGTAAAGTGGTGGAACATCGTGAATGTGAAAACTCCTCATAAAGGCTGCAGGCTAAAAGATGTGTGGCAAGAGCCAGTGCGCAATATCAGCTGCGAGCAGCTGCAATATCTGGACAAGTTTGTTAGCTGGCTTGATTCTTGGAAGGACAGAAACGTGCAAACAGGCGCTCTCACAAAAGAGACCCACACAGCTTTACGGCTAACTACGTATGCCCTGATCGAGGTGTCTAGGTACTGCATGGAGGAACTTAATTTTAGATACGTGCTCCTTGGTAAATTCCAAACTGACTCGCTTGAGGCTCGGTTTGGGAGATACAGGCGACTATGTGGTTCGCACTATAATGTGTCGATAACACAAGTGTTAGAGGCGGAGGCTAAGATCCGCCTACAAAACACATTGATTTTGGCAGACATGCCTGAATCACACAGTCAGAATGAAAATGAGCCTAATGCTGAAGAGACAATTAGGAAGTATGGCATACGCTTGACCAATGCTGAATTAAACAAGCCACGACAGGACATGGCTGCATTGGTCTACATCGCCGGCTACTGTGCCCACGCAGCTCTTAAGCGACAACCATGTGATGACTGCCGTGACATACTGACAGTCGCGGAACGAGAGCTGGAAGAAAGTGACCATGTGCTGATTGACAGCATCAGTCGAGGTGGACTGAAATTTCCACAGCCAGCTGTTATTCATGCAGTGCTCTGCGCGAAGGTTGTTTTCGATCGTGTCACTAGTAAAGAGCATGAGCTTCAGTTTCATGCCGAAAGTAATCATCGATTGACTCTACTTAGTGTTCTTATGTATTTGTTGAATGACAACGAAGAATTTGATGCTTGTGCAGCTGGCCACACTCCAGATTCAGTAATGAAAAATGTTTTGCTGCCAGCGATAAACATCCTGCTCAAGAACTACGCTTCTCTCAGAAATGAAGCGCTGAGCAAAAAGAAATCGAATGGAACGAAAAGAAAGTTAGTTACTTTGAAATGATTTTGTGTTTGCATTTGTGTGTATGTGTTTGTGTGTGCATGTTTGTGCGTATTCACTCTCGAAATAAAATTTATTTCTTGCTCTGAAACTCTTCTCCGTTTGGTATCACTCTCCAAACTGCTTGGAAATTTCGATAGTGCACATATTTAAAGAACAGTGATGACAGAATCCTCCATGCTGTAAGAATTATGTTTGGTAAATTAGTCTAACCCAGGCGACGAGAAATTACAACTCATAAGATATTCCACCCTGTAAACCCAACTACAAAACAACAAAAAAAAAAAGCTTCCAGGTTTGTTCATTAGATCAAAAGCGTGTCTTGCGTAGCATTCGGTGACAAACACCAGCTGTCATGTCCCGCACACAGGTAACAAAAAAAGACAGAAAAATACGAGGACGCAATACAGCTATACGTGCAAATGTACGCATGCGGTCGAAACAAAAGGCACAAAAACGGTGAAATGCCTACGGTGAAATGCCTCAAGATATGAACCAGCCTTGCACTAGCCTCACGATCATCGCATTGACTAATTTAACGCGAATTAAGAAAAAACTGCGTTTATAGCTACAGCGGCCGCAGTCCAGAAACGCCGCGTACGGGCTGAGTGTGGTGACGTCACGGAGGAGTGCGGGGGCCTTCAGTAGTCTAGGTGGCGTTGACCGGGCGCGCTTGCTTGGTTTTCCCATTGCGCGCGCGGAGAACGTGCTCCCCGGGGCTTTTATTTCGCATTTTTCACGCTATGGGTGCAGCTCCTTCGTCGTACTGGAAAGCAGGCACGCAGCCCTGCTGCATTGTGAACTGTCACAGAAGTTTAAAAATGATGAAGAGCCAAAAACTCCCCGTCAAGTTCTACCGTTTGCAATGCAAGCAGTGCGAGGAGCAGAGGCGTCAAGAGTGGATTATGGCAGTTAGCCGCACTAAGAGAGGAGCTTTCGCAGTCTTGTCACCTTGAAGCAATTTTTTGTTCTACACAGTATTACGAACTATTAATGGGGAGAAACGCGATGATCGTGCTCATTTGAAAGGGAAGTGCGTTTGTGAACCGAAGCTACAACAAATAGACAACCGCTGTACATTTCGAGATTGCGCGCTTGTTTCCGAGTCAACCATTTGTAATGTGACAGCAGCGGAGCATGTTGGCTTAATGCACAACAGTTTAAATACCGCACCGTGAGTACTGCAAGTGTTTTATTCAGCTGATTGCGGTACATTTCCTGTCGCGGCTAACTGTAAACAGAATTAAGCTGCATGTTTGCACTGAGCGTTTATATTAATTGGCCTTGCATGCAACACGCCGTGATTGCTTAGCAGGCTGAGGTGTTGCGCTGCTAAGTTCGAGGTCATGGGTTCGATTCCCGCATACGGCACCTGCATTTTGAAGGGAGCGAAATGCAGTAACACCGGCGTACTTAGATTTAAGTGCACGTTAAAGAATCCCAGGTGGCCGAAATTAATCCGAAGTCCCCCACCACGGCGTGACTCATAATAATGTCATGGTTTCGAATAGTAAAATATTATAGGCTTGCATGCGCGCGAGCCGCGGGCGATATACAGCTGCCGCTTTGGAAACGAGCTGACAAAAAAACCAAGGCGGCAATTAAATTTTCGATTGATTGAAATAACTTTAATGTGATTGAAATGACTTTAATTTTCGATGGCTTCGCGAAATCAGACGGGCTTAGCATCGGGCACAAAGCTCGGCATTATCATAAATATGCGCGATCCCAGTGGGTATTGTATAGTATGATGCTGACAAAGCGAGCTGTCGAAACAACCAAAGTGACATTCGAATCAGCGAACAAGGTGCATTATCAGGCTTCGATATTATCCAAAATGAAACAAGAGTCTGCAAGAAACATGCTTGGTCGAAGTGGGTATGAAACATTTTTTGCTCGCATCATTATGCTATCCAGGGAGCTCTAAAAAAATTCAAGGCGATCCGACGTTGTTATCATCCGATGCAAACCTCGGCAAAAGTGAAACTCCCACGAAACTGAACACTGCATGCGCATTGCGATCCTGCCAGGGCAGATGTAAATTTATGCTCTTCACGCTGAGCTCATAATAAATTTAAAGACACGCGACAAACTTGGCATCCAAGCAATCGAAAGTTATCAATCGAAAGCGCACGCGAAAGCGTGGTGGTTGTTTGCTGACAGCTCCGAGCAGACACGACTGCCGCAACGAAGGTGTGTTTTACCGGTAACATATAATTACAGAACTCGCGCAGTCACCTCCTTATTCATGTCATAGAAATGTGGCCTTTCACCATCGGCACGCACGTAGCGCTCGCCCAAACAGCATCGTCCTTGACGACCTGCTCGGTCCCGCAAAGGTGGTCGATCAACCGCTCTCCTCTGGTGAGATTTACACCGTGAAAACGTTTTTTTCCATCTTTTCCACCTTTCTAAACCTTCAGAGCAAGCGACAAGTGAAGCTGCACGTGCAAGGCGAGCAGAGAACAGCGCGTGCAGGGTGCGTGAACGTGCTGAGACAGCGCAGTCAAAAGGCAGGTGCGGGGAGAGCAGCGACCGGTTTTTGCAAGAAAGGCAGCGAAACGCGCGCGACGCAGCGTCCCCTGGCCGAGCTTGGGAGGCCTGGCCGGGTAGACTGCACGTGCGCACGCTTCTTTCCTTAGCGAGCGCGCACGTGCAGTCTAGCCCGGCCGTGCCGTAACTAGCTAAAAAAGGAACAAGAAAACACTGCATTTGAAGCACAACACTCGACTTCGCCATTTTTTTTTTCGCAAATGTATCGCATTTTTAACTTTAGAAAATTTCGGGAAGTAATCAAAACCATTTTCTCCTGTCCTCTCCTGGTAGCTAAACTCTTAAAAAACAAAGGCCGGCAACATCACTAACCTAATACTAACCGTTTACTAGTCACAAAAGCACTACCGTCTTGGCAATGGAAGATAATAAAATGCGGGTTAGTGAAATTCACTACCGGGCTAGCAAGTGAATAGTAATAACTCGAACGATTAGCCCATTCTAAGTTCTTCGTACGCATAGGTCGGCAAAAAATGTGGAGCTCACTCAGACTCACTCACTAAACATATCTTACCCTTAGGGCTCACTCGGACTCAGACTCACCAAAGTATAATTCATTCGAACTCACTCAGACTCAGGCTCACGGCTCGATCTGAGTCTGAGTGAGTCTGAGTGAGTCGACTCATGAGTCCGCTAGCCTATAATTAGCCTTTTTCTAGCATAATGTCAATGCTCTTTAACGCCAATATCTCGCATAATCGGTGCGCTACTTAGCATCTTTTGATTTCGTACCTTCAAATACGAGTTATCTGAGTTTGTAGTTCAATAAGGACCTTTTTATTGAATGAGATGACTAAAACACGAGATATTTTTATCAGTAACTTCCCGTGAAAAAGTTTGGGGGGAGAGGTCAAGGCGACTCCTCCCCCTCTCCCTCCTGAACTCACGCATCTGATCAATAAATATTGAGCTGACCTATGAACGGTAGCGCGTTGAAGTATGTGGGACTATACGTGAGTATAAACGTGAGACGACATAAGGCTGATAGCAATGCTGAAGTTGAGTAGACAGGATCATAGGTCGGCAAAAAATGTGGAGCTCACTCAGACTCACTCATGCAATATATTTTGGCCTTTGGGCTCACTCGGACTCAGACTCGCCAAAATTTTTTTCTACCGGACTCACTCGGACTCAGACTCACCAAAATTTTTCCCGACCGAACTCACTCGGACTCAGACTCACAAAAACTCTACTCACCCGGAGTCACTGAGACTCAGACTCACGTCTCGATATGAGTCTGAGTGAGTCTGAGTGAGTCGACTCATGAGTGAGTTTGCCGACCTATGTTCGTACGGCACAGCCATGGAATTTAGACTACGACTGATCGGAACGGCCTGCCCCGCGACATTGCCGAAATCACCCGTTCAACAACATTTACAATAAAACTAAGATCTAGCACCACTTAATAAATGTATGGAGCCACGAATTTGAAGAACTTTGTAAACCCCACTTCTCATGTAATACCTCAAATGTGACGTTTGTAAGGAAAATAAAGTGAAGTAAAGTGATGTGAAGGGATGATCAATATTTGATACCTGATAAACGCAAAATATGGCTTTCACTTCATTAAAACCTTGCTAGGTGACACACAAAGGACAGCGCCATACATTTTACCCGCAGCATTTCATACGCAAGGATTAATAATAACAAAATTTTGAAAAACTTACGCATTGGTCGCCGCAGTAGGCACCCAGGAAACTCGGATAAAAAGCTGGTCACCGGCGGTTCAATCTTCCAAGTGCTAGTAGGCCGGAGTAACGGTTCCTTCCATGGGTGCCCGAAGACCACGATGGAGATTGGGCGGAGACGAAAAATGGGACTTCGGAGCTGACACTCTACAGTGGCACCTGAGAGTCCTCACTGAGAGTACCCTCTGACAGTATTGCGCTGCTGCTTAAATACTGGTCCAAGGCAGGTGCCGCCGAGCAAGCTTGCGAGAGCAATTGAGCGTGTCGAATCAGTCCATTCAACAAAATTCAGCAGGCATTCGTCAATTCCCCCTCGGTGCATGTATAACCGTGTACTTGGGAGGACCTTTTTGCAAGTGTGCGGGGTATAATCGAGCGCGACTCCGAAAGCTCCGTTTGACCGTCCTTAGGCTGCGGAGATAGAAAGGGCATTTTCTGGCAACACGACCGGCCAGAAACGTTTCCGAGAAAAAAAAGAGAAAAAACAGGTGGTAGGACCATTAGATCGCAGAAGTCTTCTTCATTCTTAAAGTGGATAAGTAAGTTGCCCAGCGGTCGTTAACTTCGGATAAAGTAGGGATGGATTATCTTGGTGCTTACTAAAATGACCGCCACGTGTAAGGGCTAGCCACGAGAGGTCAAAAGCGTTTTTTTTTTTCATGTGCTCTGGGATGAATAAAAAAATGTCAGTTGCCAGTTAGCGCCGGTGCCGTCGCCTCGTCTTCGGGCTCCCCGTTTCTTGTGCACATTTTTTCTTCCAATGATACCAAGAAGCCCAACATTCCAGTCTCCTCAAAAAAAAAAAGGCAATGGGGAGGAGGGGGCGGGGTAACAAAGGGAGGCTTACTCCGAAACTACGTTCAAGGAATACTAGAGCTCGCCGTTGTGGGAATACTCATTTATCGAGCAGGTGGCCTGCCCTTCCCTCTTTCACCCTCCTCTTACCAACAACACTGATACGTGTTCCCCAATGTTTAGCGGAAATATGCGTTTTCTTCATCATCAAACCAATACTGTTCATTCATTAAGTGGCAGCGCCAACCCAAGACAATGAACGAGAATGGAATGCAAGGGACCAGACAAGCGCCGACTCGTTGCTCAGTTTACTGCGGAAAGGCAGTTACATGAATATGCAAACTCTAGTAGCGCACGTGAGCAAGGCCATACAAAAAAAAGGTATCACATTGTACAACCAATTTGCAAAATAAAGTATTTTGTCTACAAAAACCACAAAATAATCACGTGACACTGCCACAGGAAAATTCTTCGTTAATAAGCTTTACGGCTCGCTTACGCAGTTATCTGAACGTCTCCTGATATGTAAGGCATCTGTTATATTACGTGCAATTTTGTTTCTGTAAGCAAAGAACATCTTTGAATCAGGCCAAACTGGCTCACAAATTTGACACTCTTTTGCAATGATCAGCTAAGTGTGAGTAATTAATTATTTTTGCCTGGTGGTTGCCCATGCTGTTTCAACCGGCTGTTATTATACCAGCCGGTCTAAACGATGTAAACATTATCGTAAGTTGGTGGCTACATGTAAACTACATCCAGCTGAATATCTTTTGTTTTAAGACGCAGAATTTTCGTTGTTTCTTTTGTCGTTTTTTATCGCCCGCATGGCAGATTCGTTTAAAGGTATCGGGGGCATTAAAAACATTAAAGGTATCGGGGGCATTAATGCCGAAACGGCTGCTTGCGTCCGTGGAAGAAGCGATGTATGCATAAGGCAGAGCAGTGATGCGTTTACGTTGCGGCTTGCGTGTCGTTTCTTACACTATTGTGCTGTGGTGCAACAGGTTTCATTATCTCAATTATTCTTTAAGCCACTCACAAGTAATGTTTTCCGCTAATCAAGCCGCTTTGAGTGGGTTAATTTGACGTGAAAATGCTAGATGCATTTTATAAGGGCACGATTTTTAACAAAGAACAAAAAATATAATTGCAGCACGAGGCTCCAATTACGTTTTTTTATACTTTTATAATGGCCTGAGTTATGTTTAAGAAGTGATTTTATTGGTGTTAATTCATATGAGCAACAACGGTGTTTGGAGGTTAGCTGTGGTGACAAGTAAAGGAGATGTAATTCTTTATGCTGTGCAAGTTCATTTGCGAAACTAAAGTCGGTGCCATTATCGCGGAACACTTTTAACGCATCAAGAACAATGCACCCTCGTACAGCTTTGACATAAATAATCAAATAATCATCTAAAAACCGAAAAACGTTTTAAGTAAACCATTTCCAATCTTTCTGTAAACTTTGGCCAAGCAAATAGCCCTGAACATTGAGGCAAACGTCGAGCCAGTACATAACCCATAATTCTGCACATACGTGGCGCTTTCGTATCTGATAAATATATATTTTACATCGGAAGCTACAATTTCAAACAATGTTTTAGCAGATCTTGTGCCATTCTTTCCGAACTTGTCTTTATCATTATCATCACAGATACTCAATATGCAGCTGTTAGCTAGTGTGAAGAATCGAGTAGTAGAAGTGCATGTATAGTGAAAACACCACAACCCACTGGATTTTTTTCTCCGAAATGCCTGACGACCACTTCAGAATTCGGTATGACAAGTGGGTCGCAGATCTTTAGCCTCGAAAGCTGATTCTGAATAAAGCGTGCTATATGTTGTCGCCACGTGGTTCTTTTGTCGCCACGTGGTTCTTTGAGTAAAAGTGGCTCTAAATGGCCTTATTTTTGCGCTTTTTGCAAGAAAATTACACTTCAAGTTCAATATGAATGTTTTCATTGGTTTATGGGGTTTAACTTCCGAAAGCGACTCAAGGTATGAGAGATGCCTTAGTGGAGAGCTTCGGATAATTTCGACCGCCTGGAGCTCTTTAATATGTGCAGAAATCGCACAGTATACGGGTCTCTAGCTGTTTAATTGCCTCCATAGAAATGCGAGCCCGGCCGTGGTTGAATCTGCGTCGTTCGGGTTAGTAGCCTTCCACCATAACCATTAAGCCATTGCGGCGGCTCTTCAAGGTGCATATTTCTTGTTTTCTTAACCGAAGAATACAGACGTTCTGAAGTGATCAACTTAAGTAATTCCACAGCGTGATGCTTAACCTTCTGCAGTCTGTCGTCTATTTTCCCTTTTTTTTATTGGCATCACCATGGTTTTATACAAAACATGTCATGCGACATTAATGCACAAAGCCGCCTTCTTTTTACTAGCAGTGATAATACGCCTAGAAGCGAGATCAACCTTTCGGGGCGTTGTCCATCGTCACCTCAGCTATCGCAAAATGCATCTAGCATTTTCACGTTAAATTAACAGATTCAAATAGGCTGGATTGATAAGATAATAAAAACTGCTGAACCAGAGCACTCTAGTGTAAGAAGCGATACGCAACGTAAGCGCGTCACTGTTCGCCTCATATACAGTCGGCGTCAAAAGTTTAGAGACGACTAAGTCTGCATCTGACAAAACTTTGAATTTAGTGATTTGTGAGTGTATTCGGTCGAAATACACAGTACATGTTGTTAGCACATTTTTAACACTGCGGAAATCTAAATTCAACGGTGCCTGCCAAAGCAATCGGAATATTCAGCTTTTACATATGTTTCATGGTCCACAAACTTTTGACGCTGGCTGCACATGTATACATCTCATTTTCCACGGAGTTAAGCACGCAAGCAGCCGTTTCGGCATTAACGTTTGTTTTTAATGCCCCCGATACCTTTAAACGAATCTGCCGTGCGGGCGATAAAAAAACGACAAAAGAAACAACGAAAATTGTGCGTCTTAAAACAAAAGATATTCAGCTGGATGTAGTTTACATGTAGCCACCAACTTACGATAATGTTTACATCGTTTAGACCGGCTGGTATAATAACAGCCGGTTGAAACAGCATGGACAACCACCAGGCAAAAATAATTAATTACTCACACTTAGCTGATCATTGCAAAAGAGTGTCAAATTTGTGAGCCAGTTTGGCCTGATTCAAAGATGTTCTTTGCTTACAGAAACAAAATTGCACGTAATATAACAGAAGCCTTACGTATCAGGAGACGTTCAGATAACTGCGTAAGCGAGCCGTAAAGCTTACTAACGAAGAATTTTCCCGTGGCAGTGTCACGTGATTATTTTGTGGTTTTTGTAGACAAAATACTTTATTTTGCAAATTGGTTGTACAATGTGATACCTTTTTTTTTGTATGGCCTTGCTCACGTGCGCTACTAGAGTTTGCATATTCATGTAACTGCCTTTCCGCAGTAAACTGAGCAACGAGTCGGCGCTTGTCTGGTCCCTTGCATTCCATTCTCGTTCATTGTCTTGGGTTGGCGCTGCCACTTAATGAATGAACAATATTGGTTTGATGAAGAAGAAAACGCATATTTCCGCTAAACATTGGGGAACACGTATCAGTGTTGTTGGTAAGAGGAGGGTGAAAGAGGGAAGGGCAGGCCACCTGCTCGATAAATGAGTATTCCCACAACGGCGAGCTCTAGTATTCCTTGAACGTAGTTTCGGAGTAAGCCTCCCTTTGTTACCCCGCCCCCTCCTCCCCATTGCCTTTTTTCTGGCCGGTCGTGTTGCCAGAAAATGCCCTTTCTATCTCCGCAGCCTAAGGACGGTCAAACGGAGCTTTCGGAGTCGCGCTCGATTATACCCCGCGCACGTGCTCTCGGAGGCTTGCTCGGTACTTCGGCGAATATAATTCACAGCACCACTGCCCGCCTTCCTTCTTTTTTTTTTTTTGGACCAGCCGCTGAAGGTTGACTAAAAGGTAACTTGTTCTGCACGCTTTGTGGGACCACGGCCGGGCTAGACTGCACGTGCGCGCTCAAGCGCGCACGTGCAGTCTAGCCCGGCCGTGGTGGGACGAAAGATGCCAGTTTGAATGACACAGAACAGACTCCTGTCTCTGAGAAAAAGATGGGAGAATTTGAAGACCCCTCGCTTTGCTGAAGAGCTGATGGCCCTGGGAGTGGGGAGGAAACTTTAGCTCGCTTCCATAAAGGCAGCAGTTGCTTTAGCAAAATAGTTGAGGCTTGTGCTCGTCGGTGCCTATTTGAAAGATGCAGGACGCAGAAGAAATCTTTTCTAGAAAGCCTGTTTCGCTCTTAACAAAAGCGCTGGGCTGTGTGAGGAGTGCTTCCCTAGTCTCGGATTGGGATGGACACAGCGACCACCTGAAAAAATTCTACGTTCTGAAAAATGGCCTTCGGTGAGGTGAAAAGCGGGAGGGGGGGGTTGGGTTGGCTTATAGCTTTGGGGGGGGGGGGGCGATCGCCCAATCGCCCCCCCCCCCCCCTGGATCCGCCACTGCTCTTACAAAGATGCCAATCACCAATAAACCGTTCCAGCGTGTCGCTATCGACATCATCGGTCCACTAGCGCCTACATTGGTTAACGACAATCGTTACGTTCTTACTATGGTGGACCTTGCAACGCATTACCCAGACGCGGTTGCTCTGCCAAGTATTGAAATTGAGAGGATCGCCGAGACGATGTTTGAGATGTTTTCCCGCGTTGGGATTCCACGGGAAATAGTCACTGACCTAGGCACTCAGTTTACCTCGCAGCTAATGAAAGAGTTAAGCCGCCCGCTTTCTCTTCAGCAACTACCAACGATGCCATACCACTCGACGGCCAATGACCTAGTGGAATGGTATACCGGAAAGTTGAAGCAAATTATCGGAAGAATGTGCCAGGAAAGCCCCAAAAATTGGGATCGGTACTTGTCGCACACTCCGCTGGACACTCGGCGCGTCCTCTTGTTAGATAGGTGACCGCTAGAGGGCCGCGCCCTTATACAGCGCTTCATAAAAGTCCGCGCCCATATACAGCACTTCATAAAAGTCCCGCATAACTTTAGGAAATCCCGCTGGCTGCGGGAAGCGCACCAGCATCGAGTACAAGTGCTTTGCGATGAGTAGGGTCACTTTTCCGACTGCGCGGCACACTCCGTCATAGGAATCGGAATAACACGAAAGTAAAGCGTGCCCTTACAGAAGTAGCTGAATGTTTACTTTACATTGATATAGGAGAGTTCGCACAATTTATATTGATGTCTGGCAGCTATAGCACCGTTTAACGTGGACGTGCCCACTTTGATGATTGGCGGTACATCTCCAATCCCACGACTAACGTGCCTGCTAAATGATTAAACAAACCCTTGTGGTAGCTGTAGTAATTAAAGGTGAAAGCGTAATCAGAGAACTAGGTGTGATAGCCAGAAGAGCGTCGCATATTGGACGCAGAACTTGGTCGCCATCCCGCGGCATGGTAAAATGTGATTGGACACTACGGCCGGACTAGAGGGAAACGCAACGCGCGTCGCGCCGCCCCGGTAGCCCGCCCGCGATTTTTCTAGGGGCGAGCGCGTGAGCGGCGAACGCGGTGTTACAGCCGCGTAAGGCTGGCGCGCGTCGCAAAGCTATGAGCGAGGCCGACGCTTTTACGACGCTTGGCTATGGTCGCCACCTCGCGGTGGGTTAAGGCATTGACAAAATTTAACTTATATTGAAAACGCGCCGAATGGGAGGGACGTGTAACGCGTTGCAGGTGCTAATCGCGGAGGCCACAGTAATGACGAATTACTTTACCGCCCCCAGAGGGCAACACCCCCCCGCCGATCGGGAGAGTGGTAGATATAAAAGGCGCGTTTGTAAAGCCGCTAGAGTCTGTGACTGTGGCGCAGTGGATAGCGTGCCCGGCACCTGTTGATGCGGACCGAGCGGTCGTGGGTTCGATGCCCGTTGACGGAACTTTTTCTTTACCATCTGATCGTGTATCTTTTTTCGACGTCATTTCCGTGACGGAAATACGTCACTGTGGACCCCGGCATAAAACACTTTCGCGTTAAAAAGAAACGCTTTGGTAGTGCCGCAGCTAACTGAATATCTACCAAGCAATTGCACAGCAGACTATCAGATACTGAAAATGCGTACCTGCTGCAATAATGCACGGTGACGGGCACATCCGCAAGTTACTCTACCTCAGTCGGAGTTAAGCAAGCCTAAAAAGAGCGAAAGAGATCTTTTGAGCTTACGCTACAGACATTCACAAATAAAACTACCTCATTGTGGTATAAAAACACCATAATGATCACAAAAAATGTGCAGTGCCCCAAATAGGGAAATTTAGGCAAGTTATCGGAAAGCTAACTACACAGCTATATATGAGGTATACAAATATGAGGATCTGCTGAAAATGTAACCTTGGTGTGTTAAAGGAGCACTGACATCAAATTTCAAAGTCGAGATGTGCCCTTCATTCGATTGCTCGGTATGCATAGGTCTCCTTGGCCAAATTTGAATGGCGTCCGTCGCGTGGAAGTAATTTTATTTCGAGGGCAAACAGCGTACGAAAGCTCAGCGGAAGATTGATCACGCTGCGACATCGACACTAGTGCTACGTAACAAGTGTGATACATTCCGACCATACCATCCTGAGTGACGATACGCTAGTAACAATGACGTCGACGATCTGAGTGTATTTATTGTGCCGCCGACGCCAGGCGACGCTCTCACCGGCTCTCACTCCCAGCCAGTGGCTCTCCTCGCTGTCCCGATCCGTGCCTGCGATTCATCGTGTCGTATCGACTGATTTGTCGTGTGATACTCAGCGCGAGTGCGATCAATCGGAGCGGCTACGTGCCAGCATGTTGGGGAACCGCTGCGTAGTACGGACCTGCTCGTCGAGGCGCGGAAAAAGCGGAAAGGGCGTGGCGTTTCCTTACACGTACGGTACACGCCAGCACGACCACAAGTTATTGAAGTGGAGCAGCTTATAGATAAATATCATCGCTAACAAGTAACACGTATGTAGCGTTATTAGTGAATGTTAGTTCGTCCGTGGACTTCCTTGCGCTAGCGTAATACCGGGTTACTGCAGCCGTAACCGCGAGAGGCCGAATAGGTGGGGCCATCTGGCGGCGCAGAATAGACCGATCTCACCGCGAGTTGCACTACGCCACCGCTGCCGCAGTGCATGCCGGTACTTAGAGTACTCGGTACGTTCAGCTGCATATAGCTGGTGCATCGGCGAGCTGCATTATCAAGCTTTAGGGGCCGTATTTGGATGAATCGCGATGGTTGGGTTCACGTGCTGCAATCGGAGATGTTACAACAGCAAACTGAAGCAAAAGGACTCGGATTTCGCGTGTTCTCAAAGGATGTCAAGCTCCGACAGAAATGTGTGCGACAGTCAACGAAGTCGGACGGAGCGGCAACTACGGCGCACTTTCAACGTGTTGTTCACCGTGTTTGTGAATTGTGTGTGTAATGCATGGTAATTTAGCAACAATCTATTGCGTCATAACAAGCTTTCTGCGCTACTGATGTGCCGGTCAGCGACAGCATAACTTCATACAACGTGTGCTCGATCCCCTCGTCGGGGCGATCGCCGCCAGCGGCGACAGGTTGGATACAACGTGTTTTCCGGGCAAAACAGAGATCGCTTAAATATATAGCGACACCTAAACCGACCTCTCATCAAAAGCGATCACGACTGTGAAGTGTCTAGCGTGAACGATACCTGTGATACAAGCCAAAGGTATGTTTACAGCTCGCGCCATGGAGTGCACGGCGAAAATTCGACCGTGCCGGCATCGCAGCCAACTTCGCCGCCGGGATTTTCCCATTCTTTTCGAAATGTGATATCGCGAACGCAGCGTAAAGCAGCAACAGCGGTAGCAAAGCTTAGCTTTTTATATAAGCGTAGACGGCTCTTAACGTACGTATACATACCTATACACTGCGATAGGCCTAGCGACGATATCGGCGCCGAGCAATCAGCTGAGCCTGCCGCCGCCGGCCTCGGGGGGCACCGCTCATCCGCCACATTGTGTGTGTCACCAAAGCCTCTTACTGACTTATCCATCCCTTGTGCAGCAGGAGATATTTCGCCGTGCAGAAGATTTCCGTGACGTTAAACTTTTACAAACGGCATGCGGCCAGTCGTCGCCCCGCGGGCGTGCTTCTAACCTGCTTCACGGTGACCATCTCATATTCATTCACGTTTAACGCATCACTGTGCTCGAAGTATTGCGCTGACAACACAGTGTACGTACATTGAAAGTACTGCTTGAACAAAAAATAAGCGCAAAAAGCTTTCTTTTTTTTCGTCCCGTCGGTTTGTTTTTTTCCCGTCTTCGTAGTCGCGGAGAGCTCTACGTTTGGGCAAGTTGTTTTCCGTACACTGTAACTTGTATCGCTCGCGTGCTGACGTTCACTAAAGATGTTTGCACTCATGACGACAGCAACATGATTTCTCGTCTTTATTTTTTTTTTACCTAATACTTATTCAGCGAAGCGACGCGCGCCCATAAACACGAAGAGACCGACCTGGTCACATGTAAACGTTGTCTAACTGTTCTTTTTTTTTTCCCTTAAACCTAGGATATGCAGTGTAACCTGAAGTAAAATAACATACAAGAGCGGTCCGGACACAGTTTAACAAAGCGTTCAATTGTATTCTGTGCCGAGGATTCATGCCAAACGACAATGTACCTGAGACACACAGCAAGCAGCCGCACCAGCAGCGCTCAGAGTACTCCAGCTAAGATGGCGGCAGTGCCGCTGTCGGAAACTCGCGCATGCGCAGATCGTCTGGTGAGATCGGTCTATTGTTATTGTAGAAACCTATCGTATTCTATTTGTCCGCTAGTGTGCATTCGCTATGCCGATATTCCATAGACCCCTTTGCGTATACCGAAATGTTGTGCACGCTAAAATTCTCTAATATATCTAATTGAGACACACCAGCGAGTATGGCCCAAGCGTGCGTCCCCGGGCACCTCCTCG
The DNA here is from genome assembly GCF_013339695.2 of Rhipicephalus sanguineus. Classification (NCBI taxonomy): domain Eukaryota; kingdom Metazoa; phylum Arthropoda; class Arachnida; order Ixodida; family Ixodidae; genus Rhipicephalus; species Rhipicephalus sanguineus. The sequence continues at coordinate 51,094 of NW_023615014.1, forward strand.
TTGCTGCTTGGAACAGCGTCCATTTTTGAATCGCTGTTTTGCAAAGCGTCGAAGCGAAAATGATTCGCGACTTCGCGTATCGCGGTGATTCTAAGTTCCAGAATGCCGTCTTCAACACTAGTCGACACTTTTGACGGCGACGACGGCGATGCTGGTGACAAGGCATGACTGAACGCGCGCGCCTAGCAGGCGAAATGTTAGCTGAGCAGCTGATCCTCACGTCACTCCTTTCTGTGGACAAGTGGTAAACTGGGCGCGGTCTGGAATTGACCGCGAGGGAGCGCTGCCAGCGCTAAGAAATGGCGGGCTTGCCGGCCGTTTTGAATCGTGCTAGATACCGGTGATATAAATCAATAAAACAGATAGTTATTCGTCCCTCAGCTGCATTTTCGGTCATGAATCGCTACTAGGGGGTAGATAACTACTCGTGGATGCAAAAATCTTGATATGTGTAAATTTCATGTCAGTGCTCCTTTAAGGGCGTGACCATATCCTGTGTGGGCCCACTTGCTGTCTGGCCCAAAATTATGCACAAATATTTTAGAAGAGCAACTGTGGACAGGCACTCTTACATTTGCAGTTTAAAATGTAGAATAATTTGTGTTTTACTCTTATGCTGGCCATCACAGAAACATACCTCTCTCTTTTGGGCAAGGTCATTGAGGTCTTTCCCAAACCAGGAGGTAATCAGCTGGCTCATACCAAGCAACTCCACATTCGCGTTTTCTGATTTTGAGCTTGAAACGCTTTCCGCGCCTCCATTAAGGCTTTCTTTCCGTGCCTTTGCTTGTAAAAATTCATGATACCTTTTTTTCTTTTAAATGCTCAAGCATTTTTCTGAGGTCGATCCCAAGAATGCTTTTGAAGTGGCTTGATATGCCACACACTGTGAACAGGAAAGGCCGTGCAATCTTGAAGTCTGGTATTGTCAAGACTGCCTTAATGTCTTCTTGCTGCAGACAGCGTGTCGATTCCATAAGCACGCTCACATCGTCGCTGTATGACGGGTCCTCTTTGAACATAGCCTGCAGTGCGAGCTGCTTCCTTCTCAAATCCTCAGGATCTCTAGGCGCGGTTGCAACTGTCCTGCTTATAAAGCTTGGTGAGGTGGCCATCACTTGGCACTTTCCATGATTTGGGCAAGTATTTCGGTCTGATATACATTTCAATGCAGCTCATTTCGTGCACTCCGGTGAAAGCGGCACGGCGCATGCGTTTGCATGTCCTATCTTTCGCTATGTTAGATGGGTTGACCCTCTCCCGGCAGCCATCTTGAAACGCACAGCGCGACTTATAGTTCGTGGGAATTGGGAATATCCAGCCCAAGCGCTGGCTGCCGAGAAGTTTCCACAGCCGATGAGCTAAGCGCCTCAAGTAACCGCAGGCGTAGAGCAGGCGGCGTCGTAGCCGAGGGAGTACACAGCTCGTAAAGGGGTATTCAGACGGGGGAGGAATGCTCGGGGGAGACGGGGGGGTTGCGTACACGTGACCGCGACGTCACGGATTAGCGAGTGGGCGTGCCCCCCCCGCGCCTCCTCGGAGGAGACGGGGACGTTTTCCCCGAAAGGACAAACGATCCCCACTCGGTGGGGGATGTGGCGGAATTTCGGGCTCTTGTTTGGCCACATTGTTGCACTTGCTCCTGCAGAGAGCGGCAGTGGGTGTCCAGTCTGCAGCTGGATGGTCGTCTGCAGCTCGTCAAACGGGTGGTGCAAGCCACCAGAGTAGTCTAGTAACACTGGTCTCCCCCTCCGTTTGCCTCGTCCGTGTGAGTGGGGGGCATTTGTGGAGACTTCTCCTCGCGAGCTGACGTCACTAGGCTCCGCCTTTCCCCCCCGAGCATTTCTCCTCCGTCTGAATACCCCTTAAGGGCCACAAAACATGCCTGACGCCGCTCCATCTGTTTACTCTTTCCTTCCTTCTCTCCTACAAGCCAATGCGAATGCGCGCGGCATGGTATACGGTGAGAATACCGTAGTTTGCGATGTCGACACCACATTTTTTATGTAATATTGGGCGTAAAAATAACGCTATTTTTTACAATGAAGGTGTAAAGCCGCAACACTCCGCCCTTCCATCAATTAGGAGAGCTTGAACGAACTGCCGCTGCGAGGGCCAGATCGAAATCCTTCACAACTTGAGAAAACCTGGGTTGGCAACGGTTACAGGAACAATGTATGACACTGCTGAAAACATCTTACGTCGAGGTACGAGTTATATATTAAAACGGACAATATGTGGTACACACGCATATACGTCCCGGCGAGAGCACGCAATGAGATAGAAGAAGAAGGGGATAGTCCCAAGCAGGTTTCGCTCACCTCTTCGTGAGTGCCTCCTGAAGGGCACTAGCAAGGTGTGTGCAGTACCATAACGGGGGAAAGGATCGCTAGTATCGCAGCAGAGAGCGAAGCGTTGGCTGCAGGACGCCCACGTGCATATATTGCTCGCCTTGCAATATATCTAGCGCTTTCGCCACAGCGTCATCACCTGGAAAAAAAAAAGGATGACGAACAACGCACTGCATGATGTTAAACAAACGATCGAAATATACCTTGCAGCATTCATCAATGAACAGAGATTCCTCGTGTCGCAATCGTGGAAACGAAAGTGTCAAACGTTGCGTCCACCCTACCTTTCGGAACTTCGTTGATGAACTTAATGGTGTTGAACAACGAATGCCATCGTGTTGCGTTCGGCTGCCTTGGTTGGGCTGCCTTCCCAAGGCAGAAGGATTTGCACGGACTGGGCTGGTTTTCACCAAAGAGTGTTCACTTTTGCCGAAGCAGTCCTCGCCATTCAGCCGTAGGCCACGTTGTTGCAGTCATTTTCGGCATCGACCGCGGCGACGATGTTCAGTCTGTGCTGCACACCTCCTGTGCCGTGGCAACTGGATCTCGTGAGATGAATAATGCCGCTTGCAGGATTCCAGCCTAGAAATATTTTATATGCAGTAAGACATTTTTTATTGTTTTGTCTTTAGAACCGTACCTTTACAATTTTCTCTGCCGAGAAGACTGCGTCGACTCTGTCATTCCCGCATTAAATTGCCTAAGGCTGCTGAACAGTGACTCAACAAGGTCGCTATTGAGGCCTCGTGTGAGGACTTAGGAGAAGCTGAAAAACAAGCCGTTGGTTATATGCACAAGGGAACAAAAACAGAGCTGAGCTGCACAGCTGCAAAAATTTGCAGTGGCTTAGCTCGGCTATGCCAGGATATACGTATTGTTAGCTAAGGTTTAGCTGATTATTTTAGCTTTTCTGGTTGTCAAGCTTTTCCGCGCCGCTTAGCAGCATTTGTGCTCTCCTTCTCCATGGCTATACTAGACTGGCAAACGCCAGCCAGCCGGTCTGACAGCTGGCTAACCTCCCTGTCTTTCCGTTTTTCTTTTCCTCCTCCTCCTCCCCGCTATATGTATACCCCCACTGATACGTCTGGGCATGCTGGCAAAATGAGAGGCGCTATCAAACGGCTCCGGCGCAGCGTCAGATGGCCACTGCGCAACGGAGGCGCACAGCTGAGCGCGCGCTGGCACCAGTGCGTCTGCTGCGGCTATGACGTCACTCCTCTGGAATGCGCAGACCGGCGAGGCGCGCGCAGCGGCGGCGCTGCTGCGCCAGCTGTGCGCCGTGTGACGTCACGGCTCTCGGACTGCCACGCGAAACTGCTCCACCTCGGCCAGTGTAGCTAACGCTACAAAATGCTTACTCGATATGATCGAGAAGATACTCAGTGCTACCGTGGGTCTCATCGTCAGAAGTGTAGCTTCTTAGGTGTCTTTTGTAATTTTCTTTTAGTCAACTTCCCACCATTCATCTGGAGGTGCTCAATGTAGCCGACAAAGTTCACTTCCAAACAAGAAAGTCGTTCGTTCACCATCTGTGCTGAAGAACGGGCCCTCTTGCTGTCCCTGTGGCTTCACTACCCCAATGTCGTGGAGTGCTTACCACTACGCTACTGTTCTTATAGAACAAATCGTGCCACTGCAGTCTTTAAATAGAGGTGTTTCAGGGTGACACTTCAGGTACTTCTGTAAAAATTGTAGCTTGGCAATTACCCCGGGAAACAGTTTGCGTGGCTCTCCGCACCGTCATCTTTTCAACGTTGGTGGGATCGACATGGGAACGAGTAAGAAACCTTACTGGCTTCAGAAGCAAAGAAGACGGAATGTCAAACAGCTTTTTCAAGTAGAGGCCTCCGCGAATGACTAGTTCTCCATTTAAAGATCTAGAAAGCTTCTTCGAATGGATAAGATGGTTTGGGTCGAAGGACAAGAATGGGTCGCCATGCCGCAACGGATGGCGCAACGCATGAACAAGTGTCCCAGCCTGGGGAAAACGCTTGAACAAGGAAAAGTTTGTAGCAAAACATTGGGCTAGTTGGTAACGATGCATCTTAAGCCTTTGTATCCCATGAGCAATACAGTTGTGCAAGTAAACTTTATTTTGCATATATGCAATAACATTATACACGAAAGAGGAAATAACCTGAAAACCAGGAAAATTTAGCTTTATGTCTAGAAGAAAGCAAGCGTCTACATATGTGGACGCTGGGAACATTGGGAGCTTGCAGACGGCTCTGTTTCAATGTGATAATGATTATTGTCATCACCACTTCTAATAATCAACACCTTCATAATCTGTTCAATGCATTCAACGTCAGTATCGTCGTCATCATATCTGTTCATAGGGCCTCTGCTTGCTCACGTCTCTGCTTCAACATGTTCATCATCGTAGTCCATTTATGCCATCATCAACGCATTTATCCTCATGTTCAACGCTTTCATTACCATTATCTTCACCATACAAAGTGCATTTGCTTGCCCACAGTTGTGATTCAACGTGTTTATCATCATCATCAATGCATTAATCGTTTCCTTCAAATTGAACGCTTTCATCATCAGCGTCAGCATCGTTCAAGACTTGAACATGTTTAACTTAGCGCAACGACGACGTGGACACAAGAGAAGAGGAGACAAACCACAGCGCTAAGTCGCAACTGAATGTTTATTAGAAGACAATAACGAAAAAAGGACACTTCAACCGTCACACCCATGTGACACACAAAACCAATGAAACGGAAGGTCAGCTGACATCCTGAAGAATAAAGAGCCTCACGCAGACCACGTGTACTCTCCAACACCAGAAATGTTAAGATACCGTGCTATCTAAAAACCTAACCTCGCTATCATGTAGGGCAACAGAAGGCACGCTAATGCACTGTTCTCCCCTTTTTCTGATATTATAAGCTTCAATTATTTCTCGTGTAGTTTGATCTCGGTGTGTCGATAGCACTTCAGCCTCATGAAAGATGGGTGCGCAATGGCACTGCGCAACATGCTGGGACACATGTGAGTATACATTCCCTTGCAACGAACGCCTGTGTTCCATCAACCTAACGTTAATGCGTCTACTCGTTTGGCCAATATATACACGACCACACGAAAACGGCAAAAGATACACGATGCCCTTCCTACACTGTACAAAAGGAGTCACGTGTTTGAGCCCGCAGCCATCTTTAACGACTCCTGACACGCGGTTTCTTAAGTTTTCGTTCAACAATCCCACAAACCCTATTCAACTTCTTAGGCGACGAAAAAACTACACTTACTCCAAAACGGCTGGCCACATTCTTCAAGTTGTGGGATAATTTGTGTATGTACGGAAGTACTGCTGAAGATTTCCTTTGCTCTGGACCTAGCTGAGCTGCGATATTGTCTGCGTTTATCTTAGCTCGCTTGGTCAACTTGTGAACAGTTTGCCGGATGATAGTGTCCGGAAAACCGGCGTCTGTTAGCCTCGTCACCTGTTCCGAGAGGCTGGCGCTATCTGGTGAAAACAAGACCTAAACAGTGCAGAGCGCGAACATGAAAAAGCAATATCATTCTTAATGACTTTCGAATGGCCTGAATTGAAATTTAGGAGCGGTTTAGCTGAACGAGGGCTATACTTCCAACACGCATAGTCACTATGTACTTCTAATAGGATGTCTAAGAATTGTAGGTGGTTGTTCTGAGGTAACTCATGGGTGAATTCCAAGCCAAGACCGCATTTTTGGAAAACATGGATGACGTCAGGTACTATTCGTTCAAAATTGAATGCCTGAACAAAGACAAGCAAATCGTCGACATATCTGATAATTTTAAACGCTAGGCCGTTAAGACACTCCTGAACAGAACTATCTATCCTTCCTAGAAAAGTGTTACTTAAAGGGGTCATGAACCACTTTTCCAAGTAATGATCTAATGACCTCAGTATCGGAGTTTACTGCCTCCCGAATCGATTGCCGCAAAAATTTCTCGAATCCGTCAAGAATTAGCGGAGTTACGGGGGTTTGGCGCACGCTCCCAGCGCTTTCTCTCTTTTCTCGTGCCGACGAGCGCACTGGAAGCTAGACAGGAAGGGATGGCACGGGGGAAAGAAGTTACGTCAGCGCGCGTCATGAAACGCGATCGCTCTCCCGCTGTAATTCGCTTGCGCGAGTGCGGCTACCGTGTACTGAGGAGTGCGGCGCCGGCAAGTGGCGGCACCCCGCGGCAAGAAGCGCATCTGATCCGAACGCCGCTCTCGATTTTCGTCGGCTATCGGCCAATAAGCATGCTATGTCTCTTGCGACGTAAACTGGCAGATCCGCGACGTCAACGTGCAGACGCCCCGCCCACTGACGAGAGTGAGAACCGGCCTCTGTTTGAAAAGAGGGCGCCTGAGGAAACGGCAACTTCGCGCTCTGCTTGTGGCCTTTACGCGGCGCGCACGACTGTAATATTTGGCAGAGCAGTTCATAGCCGTGTCAGCTTTCCGCAGGATGCGTTTCTTCAACAAGCCCAAGGGGTGCTTCATGACACCTTTAACACAGGAGCAACTTGGTGTGGAACACATTGTGGAAATGCTTGATAAAGTCGCACATCGACGTGGACGAAACTGCTGCGGGCACGATATAGCGGGTGGCAAAATCACCGAAGTTGGGAATGTACCGCTTTGGGTTACTGGGTTGCATGGTTACATGGTCAGTTGCTATGCTTGAAAATGGAATGTCCGTGGTAAGGATTCTGCCAAGAAGACCTTCGCTGTGCGAGGTGGCCGCACGTTTGACGTCAAGCAGGCAACGGCCCAGTTTTCTGTGACAAGAGTGCATTTTCTACCTAGGAGGTATTGACGAAACTTCACTGTTATTGCCCAATGGACAACACACTTCTATACATTACAGGGGAGCAGGGTTGCCACGTTGCGCCAAATTGGCTTTCAGGCTGCTGGCGGGAAGATATTTGGCTTGGCTACTCTGATAGAGCTTTGTTATTGTATAATATTGATAGAAATGTGTGTATCTCATAATACGCAGCAACATTAGCAAATATTTGAGCTACCGGCCTCACAACCACGGCACTTGAAACCTTTTCAAGTTTGTCCATCGTCGTCGTGAATCCGGCGCGGGCGCTTTCATTTCAACAGAATGGTCCAAAAGTTTGTATGTCGGCAGCTTCAGCTGGAACGAGGGTTGCGGTATCTACAAGTTGAAACTACAAGGTTGCGAAACCAGTCGTCGATTTCTCGACGAAGATATGAAACTACAAAGACATGTCCGGCAGAAACCGTATGGAGCATCCTGCAGCGAGAGCAATTAAGCAGCTGCTCCTGCTCATCTCAAACGCACAGGCCCAGCGAGTTTTCTCGTTGACAGCCTTGACGAAAAGTGGCCGAAACGGTGTCTGCTGGTCTCGGTTCTACGGATAAAGGTGGAACTGCGATTTAGAAACTTGAACAGTTTCAGCTCTGATATCTCCCGGATATGACTGCCAAAATTAACGCAAACATATTACACCTGAACTGCAGTTTGCGATTCGAATTGTGTTCAATGTGTCCTGTTCTCTCGATTTCAGCGAAATTATCAAAATTATCAATATTATCTGGTGATGTCTTAGCCGCTGGCTTTCGAGTATGCAGTCAGAAAACACGGCGACCTAGGCGTCTTTCAAGCTACCGCAATTCAATCTAGTGCTTGCATTACAAAACAGAAAAGCTTTTTGAATACGTGGCTGAGACTCGGGACTGTTGCTTGGGACCGTATTTCGCAGATTGGTGAAGGTGACTTGAAACCGTAACTTGAAGTGAACAGGACAATCGAAAGCGCTCCGCATCCAAGGCGCTCTGCACTCATCGGCATTTTAAGTCGGATATCCGACCAACTGTTTTTGCAGTTTCTTAGGGTTAAGTTCAAACGGCGAATATTAACAGCTTGGACATCATCATCACGCAAGAAATGATTGCGAAACTGACTACAACTTGTGCTTCAGTCGAAGCAACTGTGATTTTGAGCACATTCATGCAGTGCTCGTTTCCCTTGTCGACACAAGGCCGTTACTTCTAGTCAATTGAAAAAAAAAGTTACGCAAGACGCGTGAAGAGAGTTCCATTTTGCGACAGCGCAGTAAACCTTGTTATCCGACGCGAAATGATCCTTGAATATCCGCAATTCTGACCTTGATGTCTTCGTTTTGTACTTACTTGCATTTTCGCCTAAATTACTTTGTATTATTCGTGTAAGTAAGAATGTCGGAGCTGTTTTCACGTACGCGTGGCTACTTTTGGATATTTTTACTGCCCAGTTTGCTACTTTTTGGCTAGTTATTCCAATTATTTGGATATTTTTTCTCGTGTTGACCTTGCAACCCTGCTGGGGACGCTGTGTTTTCTCCGATGTAAGTCTACGGTGTACTAGATACCATAGTAAGTCCACGGCTGGCGTAGGCAGTGACGTATTTATAGTGTCCTGGATTTGCGATTACACCGCTCCAATGGCTTCCTGTGGTTAGCGTTGTGACTGCCACAGGGTCTAATTGCGTCAGAAGGGGAGGGCAGTACGGATGGTGTGAAAGGCCTGGTCACGGTCTGTGCTCCAAACAAATGTGGGCACATTGATCATCATCATCAGGCCGACTGCGCCCACTGCAGGGCAAATGCCTCTGCTATTTCCCGCGACTCAACCTGTCCTCCGATCAACCGGTCCTGCGCTTGCTGCGGGCACGTTATAACCGCAAACTTCTTAATCTCGTCTGCCCACCTAACTTCTGTCTCCCCCTCGCGCGTTTGCCTTCTCTTGGAATCAAGTCTGTTACTCTTAATGACTAGCGGTTATGTTGCCTACGCGCTACACCCACGCTCACTTCTTCTTGATTTCGACTAAGATGACCTTAACACCCGTATGTTCCCTGACCCACTCTGCCCTCTTCTTGTCCCTTAAGGTTACACCTATAATTTTCCTTTCATTGCCCGCTGCGTCGTCCTCAGTTTAAGTTAAACCCTGTTTGCAAGCCTCCAGGTTTCTGCTGCGTATGTAAGTACCGGTACAGCTGTCGTATACCTTCCTCTTGAGTTATAGTGGTAAACTACCATTCATGATTTGAGAATGCTTGCCGTATGTGACCTAACCCATTCATATTATTTAGTTACTTCAGTTTCATGGTTCGGCTTCGCGGTTACTACCTGTCCTAAGTAGACGTACTCCTTTACAACTTCCAGTGCACACGCTTGCGCGTTTTCGACGCCGCTTCGTCGTCTTCTCGGCGGCTTCAGGGCACCTCATCACGCGAGGCAACTATGTCTTGTGGCAATTTCTTCTTGGCTTCTGCATCGGCACTCGAATGCTGCAAATAAGTAGAGCCGTGAAATTAGAAAATTGCTACGTTTTAACGTATTGAAGTTTGATTCTCAGAGCAGTGTATAGAAAGTTGGGGGCACATTGGGCCTTTAATTCACCAACCACATGTAAACGATGTCGCAGCACCTCAATTATAGTAAAAGACTAAGTGAAGACTGCATGAGCGTACTCTTGAGAACACCATATTTTCTTGCATTCAAGGGCGGCCTGGCCTTTGTTTTAGTCCTCTTTGATGCAATGCTCGTGACACTTCTGTGAAAGAGGCCTGCCGTTGAAGATATTAGTACAGGCTCTCGTGCAGATATGGTACGCGAACAGCAGCGCAAAGGACGGGACCAAGAAGACACGTACAACACTAGCTTCTCGTTCGTGGTCCTATCTTTTGCGCTGTTGTTCAAGTGCCATGCATTCCAACCGACTCGCCCAGTCGGCTGTCCTCGTACACAAATGCCATTTTTCGGGCGCTGCACCGAACGGTCGATTTCCGCAGCAACACACCACTACCCAAGAGCACCTGAAACAATTAATGTAACAACCGGAGCAAATACTGTCGCAAACTAAGTTTTACTGCAGCATAAAATCAAGCCATGTAATAATCTTTAATGAGCGGTTTATGTCATTGCAATGAGTAGATTATGGTACAATCCGATTACAAGTCAGTACAGAAGGGCTGCTGCTTGTGCACATTGCTATGCAAGCTATGTAAAGGACCGGAACAGTCAATGTATGCAAACGCGACTACAAATAAAGGAAAAGCAGTAGTGCAAAATAAATAAATAAATAAATAAATAAATAAATAAATAAATAAATAAAGACGAGACGAGTACACGGAATTGGCGCTCAGTATATAACTCGCCCATGAAAATGTTTTGCTAAGAAACAACAGTTCCATGCAGTTAGATATTGGCACCAACTGTTGTTCTTGTACAGTAAGCACGTAGTTGTCACGACCAGTTTAAGAAAACACACCTTAAGTCGTTTAGACTGCGTGGACTGGCGTCCCGCAGACAAATAACTAAAAGACGATGTCTCTCTAGATCGGCAAGAATAATCTCTTTTCGCCGGAGTTCCACGCCCCTTCTTCTCGTGTCCCGTGCGGTTTGTGCGTGCCTGAGTTGTCGGAGGCCACGCAGGCGTGCTCCACCGGCGATTCTGGTCGATTTCGCACGTACCCGGTGGACTCCTGGAAGGGCGTAGGAAAGGGCCGTAAAGGTAGCTTGTTGCGTCATTATCCCCCTTCCGAGAGTGCATCGTTCCGGTGTTCTTTATAGGGCAGTTGCCAGGCTGGCATTCATAATACGTCATTACTGCCTGTCGGACGACATGCACAATATTCTTTGGGCTCCCTTGATTGCTGTGATCAAATTTAATTCAAGTGAGGTGCTTTCTGGGCTAGTAGTGCTCTAACCTATTGTTCTTTTTTTGTTTTACTTAATGTCATGGCCATATTTAAATGTTCGGAGCTACACAGAACACAACATAACATACTCGCCGAATCCAAGGGCAGCACAACCCAGCGCAGTTTACATGAACGAAGAGGAAGATCCAGCGTGGCGGTCGCAAATCTCAATATTCGAGACGAAACTGTTATATGTCGGTCGGAGCAGGCCGAATGGCCATTTGTCGCCTGCACTTTCAAATTAATGAAATTCAAATGAAGTATGTTTAGCCCGAACTTCGTTGCCGATCTATCAAGATAGCGTCCAAGTTTCTAAGCTATCACTGCTGTCAGAATGCTCCCTGCTCACCGGCAGTTGGGCCTCTGCTGTGGTCTGTGGCCTCGTGGGCAATGCTGTCTCAAGTGTTCGTGGAGCAGGTTACACAGGCTCTGCTTGTTGAGGAAAAAACCAGCACGTGTGGTGAAGATTTCTTCTGTTGGATACGTTTCTTAGCCACTACAGCCCGGTTGGTGCCCCTTGGACAGCATGCGGCTTTCTGGGCAAAGAAACGGGGGTAGTCATCAGCATCATCGTGATCAACCTGCTTCGCCCACTGTTCAGGGCAAAGGCTCGCCCATATTTATTTCTCCTAATCAACGTTTTTTGCGCAAACTCTACAAAATCGAACTGAATACGGCGATGAAGGACGTACAAAACACATCAGCGCTGATGTGTTTTGTACGTCCTTCATCGCCGTCTTCAGTTCGTTTTTGTAAAGTTGCGCAAAAAACGTTGATCATGTCCAACCAACTAGCCATTACCAAGTTTTGCTTAAGTTTATTTCTCCTAGTTAACCTGGTCCCGTGCTAATTGTGACCACGCTATCCCCACCCCACTGACAGGCCCATTGCCAGGAATTGTTTCGGCAAGGGTGTCAAGGAGGGGGAGGGAGTCTTTGATTTCAGGAAAGCCCCTATTTATCAATTAATACGTTCGGTAAAAACTGCAGTATGTAAATTATGTGAATTTTTAAATACTCTAATATTGATAGCTTTGTATTTTAGTTTTGAGATTAATCTTCCTAATGGCATAATATTTTTATAAGGACGATTCGTCTCAGTAGATTTCATTAATAAACATACAACAGCATTGTTCAGAGCCAAAAATAAAAACACGAAGAGTGGAAACATGCATTTTATTGCGGCACACTCAAGAAGAGTTTCACCTGGCGTCTGGCGTGGAACGGTCGGCAGTGATCTCGACAGGTCCCACAAGTCCGCGGTGCGGTGCGTGCGTCTGCTTCAAAGTCCTTCTTAGCACTGGCTCCTTAAGTTCAGAAGCCTAGAACACGTTCTTCGTCGTAAACGTTGCTCACTTGAACGGACTCTCTGCAGAGCGACATCAGAGCCAACCCATCGAATCGTTCCTCGACGGAGCTGTTGCAGCTTTCTGCCGCTGCGGTGTCAGGAAGTGTGCCAAGTATGTTGAGCAGAGTGCTGATATTTGGAAACGAGCTGTTGCCTGCTTGTGTGCCTCGGTCGCATACTTTGGCAGCTCTTCTGGAGGTGTCGCCTGCCATTTCTGCTTCCAATACTCTCCTTTGATCACTCTTGAGATTTTGGGTTCCATTCCCGCCATGTACAACTCTACTGGCCGTCTGTGGCGACCCAGAGCTGCTGTGAGTGGCGTACAATTAACATCGCCATGTGACCAGTGAAGCGCTCGGTCAGTGCAGATCGCCCAAATACGGAATGAAGGAAGCACGTCTGTAATATTATTTTCACGAGAACAGGACACGTGGTTTTCTCTGTACTTCCGAGAAGCGATTTTCTGGGAATCTCTGGCTGAATGCCTAATCCTTCTGCCGTCGCTTCGCATGATTAAAACAATCTCTTTGAACTGATCTCTGAGGTCGCTACGAAATTGCCTTGCAAGTACTCAGACAAAACGAAGTGTTATACTGAGAAATATCGAAAATTGCCCAAATCTGCGAAGCTTACCTTCGGAAGCTTGTAGAAGAAGCTCATTAGGGTTGAACCTGGCCGCTTCTTTTTCGTGCTCATAATGATGAAATGCAGCAGAGCACACCACACACTGGAGTGTGAACACACGTAATATTGCGCAAAAGGCACTGGCTCAACTGCAGTGTGTCTTCCCTGCTTCTACTGTACCGTAGTAAAAGATCGCGTGATTGGACCCCTATGCAACTTCGCTTTTTGCCGCGTGGAGGCCAAAAGTCACTTTCGGGACTTTAATAAGAAAAATAAAATGCGCGTATAATGAAACAGGGCTCGTTTCTAGCCAATACGATAGACAATCTTTCCATCCGTGGGGTTGTATCACTTCGTATTCCGAGCGGTTGTCTGTCCATTGAAGTTCAACCCTCTTCGTGGGCCTCCACGTTCCTGCCGCGTTGGTTATATAGTACCGGTGAGATGCGGCTGCTATAGTATACTTTCCCCTGTATGTTATACTGGCAACTGCACTCATGTAATACAGACCTACCAAATGCACTCCACTCCATCCTAATTATCCTTCTGGTGACCTCGATCTCTTGGTCGGCTCTGTAGTTACCTACATGCACTGGTACGCAGTGCGCGGCGGCTGCCTATGGCATTTGCTCTTGTCCTCCGAGACTGGGGTTAAACATTAGCTTAGTTTTATTTTTTGGCTTTCAGTTCAGACCTCAAGTGGTTTCGGTAAAACTCCTCTCTGGCATATATTACAGATATATATATATATATATAATGATAGATATATAATAATAGGGTAATCATGTGCCGTCTCATCGGCGCCCACATGCAGCAAAACTTGGGACTGACGACTGTACTCTCGCAAAGTTCTTTTTAGACGTAGAGCTCACAAGGTTCCGCAGGTTTGATTCCTAACGAAAAAAAAAAAAATAAAAAGTCACGGCCACAGCGGGTGTTTGAGGAAGCAAAAGCGGAAATGGGCTTAAGTAAATGTGTTTTGGGCATGCATTACGAGGCTCTATTTAACAAATTAATTCGAAGCCTCGAACTGCTTCGCCGTTGCTGTTTGATGTTAGTTGCAGGCCTCTGTTCACGAACATCGTTGCTCGAATTGTCGTAGTTCGATTTATTGATAAGTTGTTTTCACAGAGACCGTTGTGTAGTGAAACCATTTAAGCTTATCTTTCTGCATTGTCCAGAAGGAGATGCAATTGAGCGTGCTGCATTGCTTTGCATCTGTGGTCGGTAGCAACCTACGAAAAAATGTTAGCTCCGCACACAACCGTCCCACAGGAAAGAATTTACCTAAGTGCTCCATCCAATAGTGATTGCTTATTTTCGTGGCGTGAAACACTTCTCGGGTGTTTAGCCCATCCTCCGGACGGCAAAGAACGGCTCATGCTCGCGTGCGAAACCGCTTGCGCACGCCAGCCTGAGAATGGCAAACTGCGCACAGGGCACCAGCCGCCGTGCCGCTGGCGTGACCGGGCCTTTTCAGATAGTGGACTTTGCCATGCAGGCGCGCATTTGCGTGGCTGGTTGAGGTTGGAAATTTGAACGGCCAGCCAAATTTCATCACGGATTGTCACATCGCTGCTCAGCCGAACTTAATGTTTTAGGTGTAACGACGAACCTTTGAACTATCAATATCCATACATTATTTGCTTTAGCAGAGAACACGAACTTGCGGTCAAAGCGCAGACCTGCTATAGCCCGACCGTTCTTCACAGGTGAAGCGCAGGGCTGCGTGGGCGGAGCTTGCGTGTTTTCTTAGGTTGTGCACCGACTGTAGTGTATTGCTTTTCCTGTCACTTCCACGTTGGCGAACCCACCATTGCTTGTGCTAGCCCACCACGTGTTGCTTTTTATTTCTCTGACCATGTGTACAAGATTGTATGTAATAAATGTTTGTAGCGCTAATTTTATCAACACCATTGTTCCTCTGCTTGTGCGGTTTTGGTGAAATGTTGATGTCGTTTTGTTGTGCAGTGCTCACGGATTGAAACGCGACATCACAACGGCCAGTCTAGCGACTGCCACTTACAATCGCAATTCCTGGAGATTACCGCGTGATGTCGCTGCGAAGGTGATCTTTGGGGTAAGGTTGGCTCTGAGATAAATGTTTGTGTCGAAATAACGCCCATGTGACGCGAACTGAAGACGGTGGAAAGGAAAGTGTGTGCATTACCTAGCCCTAAATCGTCGCACTTCAATCCGTTAGGACTGTACGTTTCCGTGAACCGCAATATGCTTGACAAAGGAGCGAAGCTCAATATCTTTCGCCTCCACCACTGGCAAGGGAAAATCGCACCTTGTTAATGCAATTAAGACCAAGCTGTCCTGTTTGCGCATTTTGTGCAAGAGAATATTGTACGGCATAATTGTGTTCGCGCATATTACGAGAGGTATTCAAAAAGTAAGGCTGTTTATATTAAATATTTACATGTCAGAATAAAGATTCTTTGTGCAGCGTCATCTATTAATTCTTCGCGAAGATACTAAAGTTATGTTCTGACTCGGTAGTCGTCTGCTTTTCGGGGAATGCAAATGACAATGTCTACGAAAATCGTTGCTCCGCCTATTTTGAAGTGCGAGCTGCAATTCGATTTTTGCAGGCAGAAGGATAATCAGCTTCTCAAATATGTGGGGAGTTGTGCCTAGTTTATGTACTTTAAGTGATGAGTGAAGTAAAGGTCACAAAATTGTGGAGACTTCACAAACGGCCGCACAAATGTGCACGACGAAGAGCGGAGTGGCATGGCCCAGAATCCAGACCAATGAAACTGTTCAACAAGTGGACTGGGATTTGCGATTAGGTCGATGACTGCCTGTTAGTGGTCTGTCGGATGAATTTCCTCTTCTCGGCCGCGCTACAATTAGCACGATTGTAAATGAAGAGCTCGGATATCACAAAGTGTGTGCAAGGTGGGCACCAAAAATGCTTACCGACCAACTCGCACAGCAACGAATTCCCAG
This sequence comes from Rhipicephalus sanguineus, assembly GCF_013339695.2. Lineage (NCBI taxonomy): Eukaryota > Metazoa > Arthropoda > Arachnida > Ixodida > Ixodidae > Rhipicephalus > Rhipicephalus sanguineus. The sequence continues at coordinate 67,077 of NW_023615014.1, forward strand.
GCGGCGAACTTTTATGCAGAGAGACTAAAGAAACTGGTGCAGTGGTACGAAAGGTGCTTTGATGTAACGGCGGTTATGTAGAAAAGTGAAGTAGGTTGTGCTGAACTAGGACCAAACGGCCCTACTTTTCAATAACCCTCGTATATAGATATATATATATATATATATATAGATTATATATATATATATATATATATATAATATATATATATATATATATATATTGTAACGAAGGGAAGTACTCTGGCGCAGAGGCAGCATCATCGAGTGTGCAGCAGAGGCTCGAGCTAGCGAACTGCTCTCGGCGCAGTGCGCGACCAGCGACCAGCTACACGCTCAATAAATCGCCTTTATATTTGGTGGAGCCGTGCTGGGTAACGTTCCCTCTACCGTCCCCCTACCATCCTGGATCTCCGTTCTCGACGGCTACCTTCTGCTATGCCGGACGCCAACCAGCAGACGCTTCCATCGCCACCTGCCACCTGTCCTGGTACTGTTCCGCAGCGAGAGCCTCCAATCTTCAGCGGAACAGACGACAACGACGTTGAAGATTGGCTGTCGACTTACGAACGGGTGAGCGCTCTAAACAAATGGACGGACGCGGACAAGTTGACACGCGTGTCGTTCTATCTCGCGGGCGTGGCCAGTCTTTGGTTCAAGAACCACGAGGGAGACGTCAGAACATGACCGCTGTTCAAAACGTCAATCACGGCAGTATTCGACCGACCCGCCGTCCGAAAACTCCGAGCCGAGCAGCGTTTGCGCACACGCGCACAAGAGACAGGTGAAACGTTCACCAGCTATATCGAAGACGTTGTCGACCTGTGCAGACGCGTGAACGCTGCCATGACGGAAACTGACAAAATCAAGCACATAATGAAAGGGATTGATGATGACGCTTTTCAGATGCTGCTGGCGAAGAACCCGATCACGGTCAACGACGTTATTAGCTTGTGCCAGAGCTATGATGAATTGCGGAAGCAGCGAGCTCTGACAAGACGTCCTCCCGCACACGATTTGGCATCACTGTCGAGTCTGACCAACGGCCACGACAACGCGTCGCTGATAGCTGAAATCAAAGCCTTTGTCCGCGAAGAAGTCGCGCGACAGCTCTCTCTGGTGCCCTTCACTCAGGAACCTACCACGACACTACCATCGTCCCTCCGTGGCGTCATTCAAGGAGAGGTCGCTGAGGCGCTGCCAGCTGCCCGCGAGCAAAACCTTGTGGCTGCTCCACTCACATACGCTGCGGTTGCTGCCATGCCCACTCGCAAAGCACCTGCACCACCATTCCAGCATCCTCTGAACTACCACCCACCTCCTGTTCACTGGGCCAGTACAGCCGCCGCCAACCCGTGGCGCACGCTCGACAATCGTCCGATATGCTTCGCATGTAGATGCCCCGGACACGTCGCAAGGTACTGCCGCCGCCGGGTTCAAGCCACTGATGACAACCCCCGAGAGCCCTACTTCCAATTTGACTCAAACTCGCATTACGCTCCCTCCGCACCAGCGCAAGCTCGCTACCAGGCTGATCGCCGCGCCAGAATGGAACATCTTCGCTCGCCCTCTCCCTGCCGCCGGTCGCTTTCTCCTATGCGTCGACGGCCCACACCTACCGACGAGGGAAACTAGACGACGCAGTTCCCGAGGCAAGAAATGCGCAAGTTTCGGTTTGCCCAAGTCCTCATTCTTGTCCTGCCAATGTTATTGATGTACTTGTCGAAGATGTCGCTACAGTCGCTCTTGTAGATACCGGTGCTGCTGCTTTTGTCATCGATGCTGCATTTTGCCGCGCTATTCGTAAAGTCACGACGCCTCTCTCCGGACTGTCGCTTCGTACAGCCAGCGCTCAGCCCATTCAACCGACCGCAGCCTGTACAGCCCGTGTGACCATTCAGGACGTTCTGTACACGATAGAGTTCATCGTTCTTCCATCGTGCTCCCATGCCATTATCTTAGGATGGGACTTTCTCTCGCGCCACAACGCCGTAATCGACTGTGCTCGGGTTGAGGTTGAATTATGCTTACTCGATTACCCAGCCTCCGTTGACCCTCAATCTACCGCTAAACTTGTCGTCCATGACGACACCTACATCCCTCCGTGCTCTTCGGCATTCGTACCAGTCTCGTGCAGCGCCATATCCGACGGGACGGTCTTCTTCACGCCATCCCACATCTTCGTTACCCGACGAGACCTTCCGTTGCCTTTTGCTGCTCTTGACCTTGTCGAAGGTTTCACCACGATGCCCATTTATAATCATCACTCATCACCGCTGTCCTTGTTTTGTCACGAATGCCTTGGCCACGTCGAGACGGTCAACTCCTCACGAATCATTTCCGTCCCCGATGAGGTGTCTTCTACGGCCATCTGTGAACTGGGTGCCCTCTCCGCGCCTGACCCAGCATCTACAGATATATTTCGACCATTCACCGCCGAAGATTTGACACCTTCGCAGCGATCACAGCTTCTCACCATCCTTCACCACTACCGCCCTTCTTTCGACGTTGCACAAACATCTCTAGGTCGTGCCGTAGCAGTCGAACACCACATCAACACTGGTTCTCACTCACCGCTGCGGCAACGTCCATATCGCGTATCCGCTACGGAACGCAGCGTCATTGCCGACCATGTCGATGACATGCTCCGCCGAGGCGTCATTCGACCTTCACAGAGCCCATGGGCGTCTCCGGTAGTACTCGTCACAAAGAAAGACGGTTCTATCCGTTTTTGTGTCGATTTCCGGCGATTGAACAAGATCACGCTGAAGGATGTCTATCCACTACCGCGCATTGACGATGCTCTGGACTGTTTACAGGGTGCCGAATTCTTTTCCTCGTTAGATTTGCGGTCAGGCTACTGGCAGGTGCCGATGGCGGAGGCCGATCGCCCAAAAACCGCTTTTGTTACGCCAGACGGATTGTATGAATTCACCGTCATGCCTTTCGGACTTTGTAACGCGCCTGCTACGTTCGAAAGAATGATGGACAACGTTCTGCGTGGTCTCAAATGGAAGATCTGCCTGTGCTACCTCGATGACATCGTGGTCTTCGCCCCTGACTTCGAAACACACTTGCGCCGCCTTCAGCACGTCCTTACTTGCTTGACCAACGCCGGTTTACAATTAAGCCTTAAAAAATGTCGATTTGCCATGCGTCAACTCACCATTCTAGGCCACGTTGTATCCAAGGACGGCATTCTCCCGGATCCCGAGAAATTGCGCGCTGTCACTGCGTTTCCTAAACCTACTACAATCAAAGAGCTGCGCAGTTTCATTGGCTTATGCTCTTATTTGCGGCGATTCGTTCGAAACTTTGCGTCCATCATATCACCTCTCACACAACTCCTCGGCGACAGTAAAGATCTATCATCGTGGTCCCCTGCCTGCGACGAAGCTTTCACCACCTTGCGACGGCTTCTCACGACGCCACCCATTCTTCGCCATTTTGACCCTCAAGCTCCAACTGAGCTCCATACCGATGCCAGCGGTGTAGGCCTGGGTGCTGTGCTCGCACAGCGTCAACCTGGCCACACAGAATACGTTGTGGCATACGCGAGTCGCACACTTACCAAGGCAGAGACCAACTACAGCGTCACAGAAAAGGAGTGTTTGGCCATCGTATGGGCGCTTGGCAAGTTTCGCCCATATTTATATGGCCGTTCTTTTGACGTCGTGACCGACCACCATGCGCTGTGCTGGCTTTCGACGTTAAAAGACCCCTCTGGCCGCCTTGCTCGCTGGGCGTTGAAAATCCAAGACTATGACATACGCGTGGTTTATCGTTCAGGACGGAAGCATGCTGACGCGGACGCGCTTTCCCGTTCCCCTCTCTCCCTGACGGCCACTGCTGACTCCGCATGTGAGAGCACATTGTCATCTCTTGACTTCGACAACATTGCTGTGGAGCAACGCAATGACCCGTGGACATCGTCTCTTCTCGACCTTCTCTCCGACCCCTCTAAAGTCCCAACATCACGAACGCTCCGGCGCCAAGTTCCGCACTTTGCGATTCGCGACAAGCTCCTCTATCGACGCAACTATGCACTAGAAGGTCGCAAGTGGCTGCTCGTCGTCCCGCGAGCCTTGAGGTCGGAGATCTGTTCCTCTTTTCACGCTGACCCACAGTGTGGCCACGCAGGAGTCTTCAAGACGTACGAAAGACTGCGACACCGTTACTACTGGCGTGGCATGTATACCTTCGTCCGCAACTTCGTCCGCTCTTGCCGCGAATGTCAGCGCCGAAAATCTCCACCGCACGTCTCCGCCGGTGAACTACAGCCTCTGCCATGCCCTTCCCAACCTTTCGATCGGGTCGGTATAGATTTTTATGGGCCGCTTCCATTGACTCCTACCGGCAACAGGTGGATAATAGCTGCAGTCGACCACTTGACACGCTATGCCGAGACTGCTGCTCTTCAAAGTGCTACAGCACAGGATGTCGCCACTTTCATACTGCGCCGTTTTGTGCTGCGTCATGGAGGTCCTCGAGAACTCCTCAGCGACCGTGGCCGTGCCTTCTTATCCGAGGTCGTTGAAAAACTGCTCGCTGAGTGTGCTATTGTACATCGCACATGCACCGCTTATCATCCCCAAACAAATGGCATTACAGAGCGCTTTAATAGAACTCTTGGTGACATGCTCGCTATGTACGTCACACCTGATCACTCTAATTGGGACCTAGTTCTTCCATTCATAACCTACGCCTACAATACCGCGACGCAAGCTACGACTGGTTTCTCCCCTTTTTACCTCCTTTACGGTCGTCACCCTTCCCACACCATTGACACCATTCTGCCCTATCGACCGGACACGTCCGAATGCCCGCCGATCTTGGACGCCGCCAGACACGCAGAAGAGTGTCGCCAGCTGGCCCGCCGCTTTACCTCCGATGACCAGAACCGCCAAAAAGCAATCCACGATGCCCAGAACTCGACTCCCGTTTTTCTTCCGGGTGCCCTTGTGTGGCTTTCAGTGCCGCATCGCACACCAGGGCTCTCTTCCAAACTTCTTCCTAAGTACGATGGGCCATACCGCGTTTTAGAACAGACTTCTCCAGTGAACTACCTTATTGAGCCTCTCACGCCGCCGTCTGACCTGCGACGTCGTAACCGCGAGGTTGTACACGTTCAGAGACTCAAGCCGTATCATGGTTCTACGGTCCCTGCAGACGACTAGTCGCCAGGATGGCTCCTTTTTTTCAGCGGGGCAATTGTAACGAAGAGGAAGTACTCTGGCGCAGAGGCAGCATCATCGAGTGTGCAGCAGAGGCTCGAGCTAGCGAACTGCTCTCGGTGCATTGCGCGACCAGCGACCAGCTACACACTCAATAAATCGCCTTTATAATATATATATATATATATATATAATATATATATATATATATATATATATATATATATATATATATATATATACATAATATCTGGGGTTTAACGTCCCAAAACCACCATATGATTATGAGAGACGCCGTAGTGGAGGGATCCGGAAATTTCGACCACCTGGGGGTTCTTTAACGTGCACCTAAATCTAAGTACACGGGCCTCAAACATTTTCGCCTCCATCGAAAATGCAGCCGCCGCGCCCTGGATTCGATCCCGCGACCTTCGGGTCAGCAACCGAGCGCCATAGCCACTAGACCACCGTGGCGGGGCTATATATATATACAGGAAGACGGGGTATTTGAGTGCATACTGTGTGGTAGCAATGAGAACATGATGTGCATATAAAGATGTTACCTCTCTGAGAATGCATTATGTGCACCAACGCAAGTAAGGCATGTGACTAGCTGATTACTCAAGTGACAAAATTATGCACCTTATCTTTTAATTAGCAACTGCAGGATGCTATACCACTTCCATCTTTAAAATGTTCTGCTACCGCGTCTCTGCTCCAGTTATTTGTCACCCTATTCATGTGCCACTTTCACTAATACACATTTGGGTAATGAACTGGAAGTGTCCTACTTTGTTGTAAACCTCGTGAGCTCCATATTTGGAAATGTATTGTATTATTTATTCGTATTTTAGTACCTATGTAAACCCTACATTCATGTGAAATAATTTTTGCTTCTTAAATGGATACACTGTTTGAAGTTGCTTTTATCAGTATGAATATCACAAGGGCATCTTGTGTAGTGCCTGCTTTCTATATTTTTTACGTTCCTCTCTTGAAGATATGCTGAAGCGTATGTAACTTCTCTAATACTAGTTGTATTGCTACCGTGCAACTAATTCGGATGTTTGAACCAGATGCTTTTGAATAAATTGTTCTGAAAGATGTCAATCATGTCCATATCAGCAACCGGGCTGCGTGCGGACGCTTGGGACTGCCTAAATAAAGTAGCTGACACTGCATTGAAGCCACTGAAGCACAACAGAGGAAAAACGGCCATATGCGATGCGAAATTTTGTACACCTACAAGGAAGACACTACGGACCTACATTACAACGCAGGAAGATGTAAAGGACCAATAAAAAAAACGAATACAAGACCATTTGAAGGACACCGATGTGCGTGGCGCAGGAACGTTGAAGTGCAGGGCTTTCATTAAGAACAAAACTTATATGGTCTTGAATTGGCGAACGAGATATGATTCTCTACTTCTCTGTCACGATTGACACCTGAAACCTGACTCTAAAATTGTAGTTTTCATTTTGGTGAAGGAATGACCAGGAAGCGCTACGTGTTTCGATAATGGTAGATTTTGAAGAAGCATGTGCCTTATGACTGTTGAAAACGCACTCGGAAGCTAGTGTCGGTATGGCCTATGTATTCTTATTACAAACAGAAACCCTCCAGAAGATACACCATTTGTGTGTGTTACTTTAAAAGTTACCTTTTATTTTGAGGCTGAAATTTGAGGCGGTACTGTAAGCTGGAAAATGACGTCGTGAGATGTTTGCATAGTCTCTGCAGCGTCATTCTTTATACGGGTGGCCTGCTGATTGTAACTTTAAAATATGTAACTATGCCATTCAAATTTTTAGAACGTCTGTAGACCATTCTTGGTGGATTTTGGAATATTGTTGGGAGGCGTCGACTTTGCGTGAGGATATTGTCATGTTTTTTTGCAGAACACCGCCAACTCTCGGTATCGAGGCTGCATGATGCTTGAATGGTGTCCCTCGTCGCCGATAGAGGCCATTCAGGCATCTTAGGCCGCTGACTGCTCACGCCGATAATCTGCAAATGCTAAGTATGCGGACAAATAAAAGCTACGTGGGAACGATCACCGATAAGCTGAAATGCCGGAATTGTGGTGGTGTCTTCGGGCTCGAAGGGTGGATGAAAAATTTGTTATTTACAAATACTGCTGTCTCAGTTTCTGGGACATAGCAGGAGTTAGCACAGTTGTTCAACGTACACAATGAATAAATACAATTCAACAAAATACATGATTACGCAGTTCTTTTTCGAATTGCTCCTCACCGAGTCTGCGCAGAGACCTATCAAGTTTATTCCATAAATCCACCGTCCGCGGAAACAAAGAAAACTTTAAACAATCAAGAATACATGTGAAGGGCATAATATTCAGGAAATCAAATCGTCCAGTACGGCATGCGGAAGCTGCAACAAACGAAATGGGCACCAGAACACTCGACCCGGTGTGAACTATCTGATGCAGGAGGATTACACGATCGCAAGTGCGCCGATGTTCGTGAGACTGCAAAGATAAAACATGCGCATTCGAAGTAGGCGAGAATTGCTGGTCATAGCGACGAAAAATAAATCTTATTGCTTTGTTTTCAACAAATTCTAACGTATGTCTATGTCGCGTTTGTGGTGAGGTGACCAAACAAGCGATGTATATTCAAGTATCGGCCTGAGCAAAGTCTCCTACGCTGTGAGTTTGCATTCTTTTGTCGAGTGGCTTAACGTGCGTCGAAGGTACCAGTTTTTGAAGAACCTTGTTGCAGATTATTTCGACGTGCCTGTGGCATTTTAATTTGTTGTTAGGTTACACCAATGTATTTAGGAATTGTGGCGAATTGGGCCTGTTGGTTGATCATCTTAAACACTTAAACACGCTCGTATGTTGTGTGGTGTCGTTTCTTTGTGTCTGTTTCTCCTGCGCTGCGAAGTGTTTAAGGTATTTAAACTCCGTAACACGTGTTAGACTGACACCGTCATTAGTATATGTAAAATGAAAAGGCTGCTTCTTCCACCAAAACTGACACCAAGTGAAATGCCTTAGAACAGTCAATAAATATGGCATTAAGCTGTCCTCGGTCGTTAAGGGAAGAAGCAATTTGGTGCGTAAATTCGAGCAACTGTGTAACAGTATAGAATAGCCAGAACGAAAGCCGTGCTGTGTCGGGAATGACTATTGTGTGCATTCAGGGATTCTACAATGCGTTTGTAAATGGTATGCCCCAAAAGTTCAGAGCTGGTAGAAAATAAAGATATTGGCCTGTAATTTGGCATTATTTCCTTGTTTCCGGGTTTAAGTACGGGTACGACGTTTGCTAATTTCCACAGCTGGGGAACTGTTGCAGAGATTATTGATTTAAAAAAAAATTACAGTAAGATAGGTTGCACAAGATTCTGAATGCCGCTTTAAAGACATATTTGGAATAGCGTCTGGGCCAGAGCTTTTCGTAACATCAAGATTTAATATAAGGTTATGTGCACCGGAGGAGGCTACTGCATGGTTAGAAAGAGCATGTAGATTGCTGCACGCGGGAAATGGGGGACTGATTCTGTTATCGGTAGAAAAGAAAAAGGACTTCTGCAGTTCGACTACTGTGAAACCTGAGGAAGTGCCAAGCACGAGCACCCAGCGATTCCCGTTCGTAGAGTTCCCACTGCTCCATTTACCAAAGCGTCGATGACGCCAATGTTTGAGGTAAGTATGCAGGGCTGCCTCGGCACGAGTAGAATCTTGTTAGGGAGAGTCGCAAACGGCAAACTCGGTTTGCGGCATGCACGCTACTTTCTGCTGCGCTTTATCGACTTCCTGCTTGTTACGGCAGTTGAGATGCGCGTAGTGATGCAGAACTGTCGGAAAATCGACTATCGATATCATCAATAGTTTCTTTGAACTATCGATTATGTAAAGAAACTATCGATAGTATTATCGATAGCGCAATCGACAGTACCGTCAGTAGTATTACTACCAACATTACTATCAAGAGTGCTTCTGCTGGCTGGCGATATTGTCAAAAAGCATTTGCGATAGCCTACTATCAGCAATACTCAGTTCACTTAATTTATGGGCGATATTTTGGCCAAATAAAGATTATTTCAGCAGTGAAAATGCGGGAATATGGCCATCAATAAATTCATATTTAAAAGTAACTATTTACACTTTATAATTAACAAACCTAGTTCTTGATATCTTTATCTTGAAATTACAAAATTCAATATAAATTTAAGCCGCACACTACTGTCAAAAGCAACGATCTTCTGTAAACCTGAATAATTAAGCCTAATTGTCATGTGTCAGCCAAGAATTTTGGTGAAGGAGCGCAAGCATATGTCAACTTTCTTGCCCTTCAGCCTGCTCCTCGTGCTCCACACCCTTGCGGAACCAAGTTTATGCTGCAATGAGTTCGCGCGGTTGATTTTATACTATCTATAGTACTATCAAGCTAGTTATCGAAAGCGCTATCGATAGTTTTTTTTTTTTACCATCGCTAGTTCGATAGTGACTGAACAATCGATAATTCTGCATCCCTTGTCGTCTGCAGTGAGTTCCGTCAGGTCAATTCCCCCTTCTGATGTAGCGCCGGAGAGAGCCGGTGAGAGAAGTCATGCGCTCTGCGAGGCGGTGGCGCCCTCTCCTGCGCGGCGCCGGAGTCAGCCTCATATTTCCAAAACATGTTTAGCAATTTTAAGTTAATTATTGCTATTACTTCTAGGTTATTTCTGTTAATTATATCATTTTGGACCTTGTTCGTTCATTCTAACCGGGTTTTTAGAATTACTAGCCTTATTTTGGCCTGTATTGAGCGCTTTATTGTGTGCGTGACCAAGCAACAGGAGATCCATGGATCGCCGACAAGCCGGGCCCCTTAAAGGCCAACTCCGGCGATTTTTTGGCCATGTCAAAGTAATGGTGCTTTTATGTTCCTGAGATGCTCCTGTTACGGGCCCGATAGCACAAATACTCGGTAAATTGGAGAATAAGTTTAAATAAGCAAAAAGCGCAAACACCGAAACCCAACCGAGTGTACTGTCTACGTATGACGTAGACGTTGTTACGAACGAACCGAAAGTCGTGCAAGGCATGCCGGTCACGCCGGCGCGGAGTATGAAAACTGTGACAGCCGGGACGAGCAGGCGCACAGTGGAGAGGTGAGCACGCCGCGCATCAGCTGCAATGTCTGCAACTGACAGTGCCGCGTCTGATAATGACAGTGTCTCGGCCAGCACAGCAGACGCTCGCTGTAGTGGCCGAAGTTAGCGGTGCCCTCGGCCTACGTCACTTCCGCCGCCTTCCAATACTGACGTCACAGACGCAGTGTTGCCAATAATTGTGGGAAGCCAGGAGGGCGTTTGCAGACAATCTTTAAAATTCATTTGCAAACAATGTGCGCATGTCTCAAGCCTGTAATCTGGCATAAATGACGGAAACGTGCAAAGTAACATACCCAGCGAATTTCATTGAGACATATCGACCTCGAAAAATCGCCGGAGTTGGCTTTAAGTGCTATCAGCGTGTGTGTATCCTATTATATCATGTTAAGAGTAGAGGGGAAAGGACGGAAAGGAAGGGAAAGAGGAACGTAACAAGGAAGGAGAAAAAAGAAGAAAAATACAAAGGAACAGGATGTCAAGAGTGTCAGCAAAACCATTCTTGCTGACCCTCTTGACATCCTCTCCGTTCCTCTTTTCTTTTTGTCCTTCCTTGTTACGTTCCTCTTTCCCTTCCTTTCTGTCTTTTCCCCTCTACTCTTGGCATGGTATAAGAGGACACACACACGCAGTAAATATTGTTATGTCTTCAAGAAGACGGGGCTCCGTCGAAACGTCGACAAAATAAACAGTTGTTTTTATGAAGGCGCATCTACGTTTATATATATATATATAATAGTAGTATATATAACTACGTATATATATATATAGTATATACTACGTAGTTGCGCCTTCATAAAACACTGATAATTTCCGGGAGTTGTTTTCAGGCGTTGTTCAAATCTAGCAATTTCATGATTACAGGCCGAGGTTTACCCTTTCGCTGCTCCAAGGCTGGGGCAGCGCTCTATGCCTTCCCATTTTATACCGAGTTTACCTGATACGAGATTCAGTACAGGCTCAAGCAGATCGTTAGCCGTCTCGGAAGGTGTCTCACGCACGCCATGAATTGCCAAATTGTTTTTAGGAAGTCCTTCCTTCCTTCTTGTTACGTTCAAGCTTGCCTACTAGTCTTTGAAGCGCACCAACCGTGTGCTCCAGTTCGCTACACGTGGTACAATGTTTGACATAGTCGCCGCCATTGCCTCAACATTCGTTAGACGCCTATCAAACGATGCAACTGTTTCAGATAGGCTATTTTCTGGCTAATGAGGGCCTGCCCAGCTAGCAGTTGTGACAGCTTTTCGTCTACATTTGGACCGGCGTTGGTTTCTGTGTCAACACAAAGTAACTACAATGACATTCTGAGGCAATGCACCAATGGTACCACAACGGCAGTACAGTTCAGAGGATCCGATAGCAGCAAAAAACAGCGGTTATTGATTTCTGTAATATTTGTAATTTTATGCTACCTGCAAGCTGAAACAGACGTGCTTGAAGGGGGTCTTCGCCATGGCGCCATCGGACCCACTGAAGTAATCGTCCCACAGTGTTGCTCTTATATACTTGGGTATTCTCGTTCCCAGCGCCACTGCTGTACCATGCCGTGTGCAGTATATACAGACGGGGTTTAAACCTAGAAACGCCAATGAATGAGAAGTCCATCACTCGATCAGCAGCGGCGCATCTTTGCACCGGCGAAGATCTATAGCATTGCTGTCGGTTTGAGCGCTGTTCAATCGCGGTAGGAGCCTGCGTGGTGTGTTGCTTGTAGGATGAACATCGGGGCGGCTGGCGATAACACCAATCTGCAAGGTGAAACAGACGCCATCTTAAGATAGTCGATTTAAATGTGGTCGAGTCCCTAGAGGTCCGCCGGGTGTCCTGACATTTCTAGGCTGATCTGGTCCAACAGCCACATCTGGTCGTGGCTCTTGGACCGCGGCCTCTCGAAAAAACACACAGCGGCCTCTCGAAAAAAGTGAAGGTTAGGGAATAGGGTCTACTAGATCGAGCACTGCATGGGCCCGCGATAGCGAGCCCGGGCCCGCTACACATTACCAAGCCAGGCCTGGGCCTGGCTCTGCCATTTGCTACTAAACTTAGGCAAGGCCCACATGTGCGCAGACCGGATTCGGGCACGCTGGAAGTAATTTTTGACTATGATCATTATTACTCATGTCTTAATTCCCTTTCGTAGTAGGCAATCGGGCGCAAAATCCGGTGTGTACGTGTTGAAATGTTTTACTAACAGCGCAGGTGATTCCACTCCTGCGCCAACTGCGCCAAGTTGGATATACTGCGCCATCCTGATAAAATCGGCGTAATTTGCGCCAAACGGTGCCAAAGTCTCGTGATTGACGGTGTCTATCACCGGCAGTCGCACCGCCGGCACGTCACAACATGCGCAGCTTTATCTTGGGGCCACAAAAGCCACAGCCACGGACTATGGATCATTCCATAGACGAATTAGCGCTCCCGCGTCCGTTGCGATTCAGCCACGACTCCATACATACTTTTGATGCAGATCCCGTTGTGCAAGTTGGCTCGACGGCAAACTGCGCTCCCCGCAGAGGCTCATGATTCCTAGGCCAATCGATGGCAATCAAGTGTGGCGGCAATTCATCGACTGACATCATCTGTTCCAGAAACGCTGCTGGTAGCGCGTGTCAGGCGTCGTGTGGCAT
>NW_023615015.1:0-26919 GCF_013339695.2 Rhipicephalus sanguineus
AAATAAGGGAAAATGCAGTATGGGCAAGGGAATGCTTTTTAAACTCGACGTGATTATCCTCCATGCTGCTTACTCTACCAGAGGTCGAAATGTCAGTGGACGGAATAATCAGAAAAAATGACATGTTCGTTCGAGCCGCCCAACAACTAGCGCTTTACCAGATATATATGCCGTATTCAGACTACACACATGTCTAGATGGCTCAGTGTGCAACGTCTTCAACTTCAGCATTTATTGTACCGCACCTCAATCTATCAGATTCATTTAAGTTATCTAGCGTGACATCGTGTACAACAGCTGAACTATTCGCTATTGTATGTGCTCTAAAATGGATCAATTTTGTAAAAGATACTCAAAAATGGTTAATTTTCAGTGATTCGCAGGCGGCACTAACCTCACTCTGTAGCACAAAAGCAAAAACAATCAATAATAGTCTGATTTACAAGACATTTAACGAGCTCACCAAGGCAAATCAACAGCGTCATGAACTAATGCAATGGATACCGGGACATTGCAACATTCCTGGCAACACAGCAGCTGATGAAGCAGCACGATAGGCACATCGCAAAAATGGTATCGTTTCTATTCCAATGTCGAAAAATGAATTGCGCAGCATTTTAAAGACAAAGTTTTTCAATATGTGTTCGGTTTGACTAAAATTTTGCAAGCTGTGATTCATGTCATACAGATCCACTTATTGAATGTGAAATTCCATTATCTTGAGACAGTAGTGCGGAAACCCTTATTCACCGATTCAGGCTAGGAACTGCTTCCACCAAGCATTTTTTACACAGAAGTGGCTGCGCTGAAACTCCTGAATGTGATTGTGGATTCGTAGATGAAGACCTATATCGCCTCCTTCTAGAATGCCCACGACACGACGCACCAAGACGCCGACTTAAATCATCGTTAATGACATTAGACCACAGATAATTCAGTTTAAGGAAACTTTTGGGCCCGTGGCCAACAAGAGGTTTACAGAAGTGTGCTTTAAAACGATTGAAAACTTTTTTAAGACAGTGACATTCTTGGCCGTTACTAGCGCACTTGAGCTTTGCGTTGTTTTAACGGCACAGTGTATTTAAGTGCGTGGTTACTATTTTTGTCTTGGTTGTGTTATGCAAAGGTTGCTCTTTATTTTTCTTAACATCACCATGTGTACACATATATGTGATTGTTAAATATGTTGTTTTTACTGTTATGTGATGTCTTGACTGTTACGCTAAGTTGTATATTGTATGTACTGCGGGTTAGTTGTGCTTAGAAATTTGGAGCCTATGTATTCTATGTTTGACACCTCTCAGAACTAAGGAGTAGCCGGCGCCTTATTTGTGCGCCAACATCTCCTTACATCATGTCAATAAAAAAAAGTGGTTAAAGGCGTATCCATTGCTACCTACATTGAAAACACATTCGTTACTGAACAGCTTTTAGACATTAACGAAATTTCATTGAATGATACAAAACTGTACTACTGGGAAGGCTTCTAGTGAAATTCGTATTGATGCATAAAGTTATGTGGCTAATGTACAAAAAGCGTTCCTTGTATATACTCTTACGTGTGCAACACGCACACGCACGGCTGTCTCAGAGTATGCTACGTAAAACGGACTCCTTTTGCAATAATATTTTTGTTAAACACTCGAGTGCTGTTCCTTGTACAGGACGGTCACGTCCTCTCAAGCTGTTTGTACAGCTTCTTCCTAGATCTCAGATAACAACTTTGCTGAACACATTCTCTATCTGTACATTATTAATCACATCAAATTCAGGGGAATTTGTGGGGGGAGACGGAAGGCGAGAAGAGAATAGGAGTTGGACATTGCGGTTCAAGACAGTGAAAAAGATCAGAAGGAAACTGGAACATATATCCAATATTACAGAAATATAAAAGTCACCAGTTTCACTTTTCTTCATCTGCTGGCGAAGCGCTCTCACTGAACACTCGGTGCAATCCTGTAAAGCGAAACCCGTTTCTATCCAAATTGTAGGGAGAAGTGAGGTCTGGTTGCTTTCGTTGGGTAGTTGGGTGAGATGCAATAGTCATGCCGCATTTAACCGTTAAAGATATGTACAGTAGCGCTCAATATGACTTGCAACAAGGGAGCGCGTGGCCTCACGAGTTCAAAGACTGCCCATGGCTTCCACTAGCCCTTATTTCCATAACTAAACGCTGATCTCGCACTCGGGGATGATTCGAATTATGAAAATACCATTTAGTTGCTGAAATGAATACAGGTTGAAGCCATGCGCAATCTTTAAACTCATGAGGCCACGCACTGCCGTTTTGCAAGTCATATTGAGCGCGACTGTATACGGTAGTGAGCGTTTTGAAGGACACACGGGAGCTCGCGCCGCTGTCCTTGTCAAGATTTTTCTGGCAGCTGTAGCTCTCAGGAAATTCGCCTGGTGAGGTTCATAAATACAGGCGTGCGCAGGGTGGGGGTGGGGGGTGTAAAGGGGGGGGGGGGGGGGGGGGGCTAGTCACCTAACAGGGGGCGGAGGGGGCGGAAAGTCTGCCCCATACATTGACTTAATAGGGATGGGGGGCGCTGCGATGAACCTTCGCCGGTTTTCGCCCCGCCCTGAAGGTGAACCCTGCGCACGCCTATGCTTACTTTAAAGAAACACTCGGCACAAAAAAAAGCCTTTTCGTGAGTCTTACAGGTCCCTTGCTTACATAAAAAGAGTAAAAGATTTCGGTGCGCCCTACAAACATTAAGTGAGTCCTAGCGAGGGAACTTTGAGCAAACATTACCATGTAAAAATCTAAGCACGCTTTTCTTGGGCAAGTAGCGCAATGCAACGACACAAGCAGGATCAAAGAAACCGGACGAGCGCAGACTTCAAACTCGCTTGTGTACGCGTTCCTTGTTGTGAATAAAACTGGCCGATATAGCCGGGTCTCAAACGAAGACCTCATGTCGTTGTGCAGACCAGCATAGCTAGTGAAACAAAGAGGTAGGTTTCACGGTGATGAACATAAATTTAATTGGTTTCATTACGCTTTCACCAATACTTAGAAGCGAGGCAAAGAGAAGTTGAATAGCATGTCATGTGGGTAATGAAATACGTTATTTCGGAAGAACTTTATTATGTGCTTGAGAAACGTAAGGAGCGTTGTCTAAATTAAAGCATCTTACTTAAAATCCTTAAATTCGGAAAGGTAGAGAGGTGGGCGAGTCGGAAGTGATGCGTATTGTAAAAAGGTCAACGCAAACAAGACGGAACACAAGAATAGGACACAGTACGAGCGCTGTCTAACAACTGGAAGTTTAATGAAACAAAAAAGAGAACACGACGAATACCAACACATGCGTATGGTATGGTATGGTAAACTTTATTGAGAAAATTTAGCTGACGTCAAAGAAATGGTTGAGCTTGCGTACCCCGTAATCTAGTAGACATTTTGTCTATATGCTTCGGCATAGTAACAGTGTTTCTGAAAAACGGTTTGCATCCATATGATCTGCAATGTACCGAAAGGTGTGACGTCGGCGTTCCCGTCAAAGTATTATTGTACTGGCAAAATCTTTCGTTGATGCATTTGCCGGACTTGCCTATATACACAATTCCTCGGGAGATGGGGTTCCTATAGACCACACCAACGGAGCAGGAAATGGCGGGATTGCGATGTTTCACCATGCAACCTACACCCACTGTTCCTCTAGCCCTCTTTTCAATCGCAGCACAAGCTTTTCCAACTTTTTGGTTCGAAGAAAAGAGAAAGTCGACGTCAAAACATCTAGCTATCTTCTTAAACTGATGGGACAACCAGTGTACGTAGGGCATGATAGCATACTTCCTGGACTTATCGCTTGGTTCAGCTGTTGCAACCGGGCGGAATTTAGACTTCTTGGTTATTCTTTCAGACGCTCACGCAAGCACACGCGCAGGACACCCAGCGTTTTTTAGTCGATCAACCTGCTGCTGAAAGCTATCCTTGCATTTGTGTAGGCAGAAAGCAATTGATTGATTGATTGATTGATTGATTGATTGATTGATTGATTGATTGATTGATTGATTGATTGATTGATCAACACAATTGATTAAGAAGAAAACGAAGGAGATAGCTTTCGCCTTCGAGTCATGTTAGGCAATGAAACCGTGTGGCTTATATTTTTCTGTTATTAAAGCGCGGGGCTAGAATGGCCTCGCCAAGGTCACCGTGGTGAAAATTGATTATTCGCTAACTTCCTGCGGCGCAAGCAGTAACTATACACAAAGAAAAAATCATGCTTGACAACCCAGAACGCTGTGTGGTTTTCAGGTGTGCCTTTTTTCGTTTTCTTCAACGGTACCATAGCAACAAGCTGTTTCGCTGCTTCCAACTACTCTGCTTTTAAAGCCTCCACTAAACATTTGTAGGAGAATATGCAGTCCATCGCCCACTTAATAACAAATGTTTCGAATGCTTCAGGTGCCACTAAATTGTAATAATTATGCCTATTACCTCTTTCGCTACCATGAAAAAAGAGCAAAATTGTGCCATATTTACAGGACTTTTTTTGCTGACTTTGTAGAGCTTTTTTTATTTTTGTATGAAATGGCATCATTATTTCGATTCAACGGGGCTCCCACATTCCATAAATTGCGTAAAAAAGATTGCTCGAAGATAGCTTGACCGCATGATGGCATTTTAATTAAAGGGGTCATGAAGCACCCCTTGGGCTGATTGAAAAAACACATCCTGCGGAAAGCTGACACGGCTATGAACTGCTCTGCCAAATATTACACTCGTGCGCGCCGCGTAATGGCCACAAGCGGAGCGCGAAGTTACCGTTTCCCCAGGCACCCTCTTTTCAAACAGAGGCCGGTTCTCACTCTCGTCGGTGGGCGGGGCGTCTGTCCGCTGTACGTCGCAAGAGACATAGCATGCTTATTGGCCGATAGCCGACGTAAATCGAGAGCGGCGTTCGGATCAGGTGCGCTTCTTGCCGCGGGGTGCCACCACTTGCCGGCGCCGCACTCCTCAGTACACGGTAGCCGCACTCGCGCAAGCGAATCACAGCGGGAGAGCGATCGCGTTTCATGACGCGCGCTGGCGTAACTTCTTTCCCCCATGCCATCCCTCCCTGTCTAGCTTCCAGTGCGCTCGTCGGCACGAGAAAAGAGAGAAAGCGCTGGGAGCGTGCGCCAAACCCCCGTAACTCCGCTGATTCTTGACGGATTCGAGAAATTTTTGCGGCAATCGATTCGGGAGGCAGTACACTCCGATACTGAGGCCATTAGATCATTACTTGGAAAAGTGGTTCATGGCCCCTTTAAAGATGGTAATACATTGAAAGCCGAGACAAACATGGCACAACATGGGCAATTGTGGCCATCTAACGTTAATAAACACAACTATGAAGAGTATTGTTGTCATTGGTAGCATGTGGGACCAATTTTTGTTGATGACGAGTGTAGTCGTCATCGGTCATATTGATACAAAATCTCATGACGACTGTACTCGTGAACGGGAGTTAAAGGATTAATATATCTTTCCGCACATATGCATTTCCCCAAAAAGCATAGTTGTTAACTTCCTTCCACATAATCTTACCGAGAATATAGTAAGTAATGGAGGGGGTAAATTCTTACAATACCGTACTGAATGGAAGGAAACAATGTCAGATAATTGTTGATAAAAGGCCAGCATGTAATGCAAAGAACGCAACTATACCCCCTTTGTTATGACTTACATACTCGGTAAGATTATGTGGGAGTAGATGGCCACCTCTGCACACAGCCTGAAATGCCAGCGAACATATTTTGCAGAAGCTTATGTCCAACCACAGTGCGCCAATAATGGGCGCGTATAGGAATGCTCTCTCTAGGCCAGGGTATGTGTTAAAGCCTGACAGTCTCCCGGCAGCAGATCAGATAAGTGCATTGTGAAACATTCTTGGCAGTCAGTGTATGGTGTGGCATTATTAAGAAAACTGCGCTACAGAGAAAAAACGAAAAATTCGGCAGACCCAACGCCTTGTGGGCATCGGTTTCATGCCAAGCCGTCGACCACTAATTTTCTATGCTGCATTTTTTTTTTGGCTTTCAGCCAAGCGTTACGAGTTGGACCGACGTGTTTTTGTAAGTGTAGCAGTTGTGTGGACATCGTGGGTTTAACATGAACGCCGAGAATTGCGGCTGGGTGTCCCAGTTCAACCTAACGAGTATAATTGCTAAACATCATGACAAGACAACTCTTGACGTAATCGAAGCATGGCATATCAAGCAAAAAAGTCGCGTATCAGTTTTCCTGCGGCCGCGTTGAAGTATAAAGAAAATATTCTATTTTAATGGATAATATTTTTTTTGCGAGTTTTCGCTTTGTTGTGTGTAGCCACGTGAGCGTATATACCGCATTATCTCGCATATAACCTGCCCCTGCATATAATCCAGACCACTAACTCTAACTCTACAAAAAGGAAAAAAAAACTATGGATTTCAACCCTGGATATACCCTCCTCGCTTTTTTAAAGCACACTGTCCCGATCATTGGTGCGGGTTATATGCGAGAAAATACAGTATTTGTATTGCACTTTTGAATAAAACTTCACCCGTGATTCAGCACTGTGTTTCTGTGGAAAAATCTATTCTTTTCTTTTCTTTTTTTTCTGTCGCGCCGTCTTCTCATGATGCAACCGTACCAACTCGCCCAACTGTCAGTCCTACTTATGGTGTGGTAATCTGATTTAAAAAAAAAAAAAATTGGCATTGTAGGCGGTAAACGGTAGACCGATGAAAGCGAGGTACGCGTCAACATTCACAATAAGCACTCAATATTATAATAAAATATCTATTGGTCCTACATAATCCTGTATTCAGTAGAGAAGTCTGAAAGTTATGAAATACATTTCTTTCTTGTATTTCGTTCTAGTTGAACAACAATTTGGGGGAAATAAATTCTTTCCAGTATTCATAAGGAAGGAGCCATGAAAGCAAGTAAATCCTCCAGAGAAGCATTGAGAACTCTCCAGAAGACACTCGTCGAATAGTGGAGACATAAACGCATAAAATAGCACAAAGATCCTGTTTTTTTTTCTTGGGAAAATGAACGCTGCTGATGCGCTCCTTGCCTGCATCCTTGTTTGTTGTTTATTTATTCAGCACACTTATGTCCTGCTACACCTAGCAATGAGTCGGAATGTTATTTTTGTGAGATCACTACTGCATCCCAGTTACCGAATGACACGCAAAATAATCGCGATCTGAAAGATGAACATTTTCGGTGCCCATCTACATCTCGCTGTTCAGCTGGCCGTCTTCGTTTCAGTCGAACAGTTAACAGTTTTTATATTGTCGAGTTCCTTCGTAGCGAGCGTGTTGACAACGGGAAGGTGGCGCTCTGTTACTGCATTTACTTGAAATAGAGATTCCCCGCTGTCTGTTCGTTTCTGTCTTCAGGGAGTTTGAATGGAAGACAACAGAGCAAACAATCTCGTTTCTTCGTTCGGGGCCGGATATAGCATGCAATGTGATTCGCATGAAGATTTCCATAAACACTGGCCTGCCTGCCGGGGCGTTCAGGCGAACTGACGATATTTTCTACGAAGCCCAAAAAAACATGTTACCTAGTCGCTTTCTTGTGCAAACAAACGCCAGGAACTGACGTCTCTCTAGCTGCCATCTGCACTCGGCGCAAGAAACCACTTTTCGCACAGGAAAATGCGCTTACGGTGTGGGCCTGCCCTACGGCAGTGCCTCGACGTGCGTTCGGTACTTGAGTGGTCTACGCTGGCACCTTCGGGCAAAGGGATTGATTGAAGAGGACGAAGGAAGGAATCGATCGAACGCATAGTCTCAGTGTGGGAATATGAAAGCACTGCTCGCATGTTGTCTCGCTCGCAGAGAACTTTTGGCCGCTTTTGCGCTGCCAGGCACAGTTGTTGATCTACAACTACTAGCAGACGGACAGCTAGCGCAAGCAACAGTTGTCATATCTGCCTGACGAAATTAGTTTCGAAAACTACGGACCATCGTGATGTAAAACATGGCGGCAGGTCTCCTCTGTTACGATCCTTCTGGGAAGCAAAAAATGCTTGTCGGCAAGAATAAGCGCTGTGGAAACTCAGGTGAATGTCCTTGCGAAACATTGTGCGAAACATTGTGCGAATCGTTGTAGCAGAAAATGGCGACGCGCGTCGAGCTGACGGTGCGCATGCAGACGCGGAGAAATTGTTCGGTGGGTATAGATGGTTGAAACTACTATTTCACTTTTATGCGAAAAATTTCCCACTATGATCGAAACTTGGGCTGGTTGGTTCATGTTTCAGTTTTTGAACATTTTTAAACTCCGATGTGCACTGATGATACAACTTTTTGTAGGTGACCCACTGAGGAATAAATGAAGGTTGCAATTTTTTATCACTAAATTTTTCAAAGATGGTTTAACCATAATAAGTTAAAGGGACTGTCTACCATCCTTCATCGCTTTTCTGTTTTGTACCGCAGTAGAAAGCGTACCGTTTGAAGTGTCCAGCCTTGCAGCGATTTCTCTGCAAAGGGAGTAGAAAATTTTAAAACAGAATTTTTCGATCTGCGTTCGGTCTTTTTCCATTGGTGTGAAACATGCCCACAACACTGGTTGGTGGACGCGGTGACGATTGTAGACCGGTAAAAATTAAAACAGAAAGCACATGCGATTTCTGTAAAATTACTTTATTTTCGCTGAACACTAATGTGATAAATGTAACAGCTGTTTCCTGCGCGCTAGCAGTTAATGAAGCCTTATTATACGATTACAGAACACTTGTTTTGCTGTAATCGCAGCCTATGCGTTTATTTTAGCACTGTTGCCGCAATCAAAGCCAAGGTGATTCATCAAAAGCATATCCAGCTTTTGTGGACACATCACAGCCAGCGCCCCTGGCGGCCCCGGCGCGAAGCTAGCGCGTTTTCAATGGAACTGGCGAGTTTTTCCCGAATAATTAAGTGTAGAGGGTGGATGTTGAAAAACGCAGACCACAGAGCGCTTCTCGGAACCTAAACGCAGGAGAGGACTGCAGCGATCATGTTGCAGTAAGCTTCAATTTTGTTCCCAGAGCAGTTAAAGATTGTACAATGGGAGTCTATGGAAACGGCGAAAAATGCGGCCTGTTTTTCGAGACAAAAACGGTCACTGTCGTAAAACTAAGCAAGTTATGTTAATGGTCAGGAAATCACATGTAGTCCTGACACTCAGCTTTTGTTTGAAGCCATTCTCAACTTGCCGCAATTGGCATAACATTGTTCCCTAACGCGTTTTTTGAAGCACGGTCCTTCAAATGCTTGTGGTAAATTCATAAACCCTTGCTTACCACCAGCCACAAGGCATCCAGCGTGGCCGAGCGAGCTAATCGCTCAAGTTCAGAGCGCGGCATCACCGCGCCGTCATCGATTCGATTCCTAGCGACGGATCAGCATTTTTCTTTCAGCCCGTGACTTAGTTCCACAACTTCGCACAGGATGTCGCCGCCGAAACAAAAAAGAGCTTTCGTTTCGGTTTCGGTTCTTGACTGTAATCTTGAGCCGCCGTTTCTTTTTCTCTTTATTATATGACTTTTTTAGTGTATGTTTAAACACTCCATGCGTATCACATCGTTCAGATCTACATTTGTAATTCTTACTTTATTCTTTTATACACGGCCTAAGGAACAGAACGGCCGATCAAGTTATGGTGAACAAAGCTCTTTCGAACTTTTGTACGCGTATTGTGGTGGAAACTTATTTCTCCCTTCTCATGATGTCGTTACGATCTTCTCAGGTACCTACAATTCAGCAACGTAAAGGAAGCGAACTAAGCTTAGACAAGCGAGGCATAGTAATTAAATGACAAAGTTGGACGTTTTTGCAGTTGCTTTTTACTTTAGGGCTAACGCAAGTGTCCGTCGCAATCTTTACGAACGAAGGGGAATTTTTCGAGGGGTTCTTTTTTTTTGTTAGACACTACTAATGAAACCAACAGGTAATTAAGCCAATCAAAGAATAGGAAAAATTATTTGTTCTTTTTCAAACAGCAGTGCAATGATTTCGCCCTAACTTAAATGAAATCAAAATCGCTATCTCGACAAGCATCAGTGGACGGCTCATATACCCTTATACATGCTGCGCTCTCAACTCGAAGAGGCTGTGCGAAATCCCCTTTCCTACCTGGAGTGGCTGTGTTATCTTACAGCACCATAGGGTTACGCGAGACTGGATCTAGAAGAGTTAGCTGCCAGCTTTACTTCATTTGTCTTACTCACTGCATCGTCCTTGCGGTGAAACTGGGATTTTTATTCATCTCTTGTCATATCTATCGCCCTACGTGAACAGAAAAAAACCAGCATGCCTTCTCCTTTAACATCACAAAGCACTGTGCGCTGCATCGGATAGGTCCGTGTGATATGACGTGTGTGGATCAAAGCTTTCGGGAAGTCCAGGGACTGGTGCTCCCAGTTACAAAACGAAAACCCTGTGATTCAGCAGCTTTTCGCACGCACTCGCAGCCCACCTCAACGTACCGCAATAAGATGCCCTTTTAACAATCTGTAAATGAAAATGTGCGAAGCATGTACTGGTTGCGCAAGGCTGGAACCGAAAGCGGAGCTGGCGTTCGACCTAGCTTCTTCTAAGGTTTTGCTAGTAATACCAAGCTATTGCTAGAGGTGCAAAGTTTTTGCTAGTATAGTATTATAGAATATGGCAAGGCTTGGATAATCTATTCTTCTCAGGTTTCGGTCGGTTCCCCAGACTACACACTTGTCGCGTGGTTCTGAAGGGG
Organism: Rhipicephalus sanguineus; assembly: GCF_013339695.2. Taxonomy (NCBI): domain Eukaryota; kingdom Metazoa; phylum Arthropoda; class Arachnida; order Ixodida; family Ixodidae; genus Rhipicephalus; species Rhipicephalus sanguineus. The sequence continues at coordinate 10,727 of NW_023615015.1, forward strand.
AAATGTCGCGTCACTAATAGTTACGTGATGGGATTTTAGTCACGTGAGAGCGAAAGTACATCTTTATTAGAGTCCAGTGCAGACGCTGAGGTTGCCCCGCGCCACCCGGTTGTTCCGAAGTTTTTGGCGCCAACACATCACGTCAATAGTTACGTGACGTTACGGGATTTTAGTGGCGAGACTAATTACGTGATTTTACGTGATTTTTAGTCACGTGGCTAGTTGTTACGTGATTGTAGTCACATAAGTAGATGTGCGATGTTACGTGATTTTGGTCACGCGACAATTGCAGGCCTGGTGTACAAAAAATTGTAGTCGCAGAAAACAAAAACCCATCATCGATATCACATATATTTTACGATCACGAGAAATTCACTTTCGTTGCTCGAAAGAGCAAGCGAAGCTGCACTCGTGCACTTTTTATCACGTTTCAAAATTCTTTGGGTTTCTACGATTTTTTCTGGAATTTTTTGTATGCTTCATTTGCTCTATTCTTTTTTCTTTCCTGGTGAAGAGCGCATAGATATTGCTGTAAGTCTGAAAATATAGTCAGTTGTAAGTTCAGCGCTGTGTGTGTTTTCCAATATCGTCCTCGTTCCTTGCGCTGTGAAACATCGAATTATGGTCTACAGCGCATTTTTGCAAACAGAAAGCAGCTGTTCTCACTTTTGCATTCCGTTCCTGCTATTTGGAAGGTGGGGACACTTGCAAGGAGCGTTGCAAGGAGAGTTTGACCGTAGTATCTTTATAATAGTTATCGTATCACGGCCTAGCCGCCGCGCGCTGTGGCTGAATGGGTTGATCATCCATGCTGGCTGTTTGCGCGCAATCGCTGGGGCCTTTGTTCGAATCCCAATGCGGTTTTTTCTTTTTTTTTTTGTCTCTCTCAGAATTGCTTATGTTTGCCGCGGTGGTACAGCGGTTACGGTGCTCGGCTGCTGACCCAAAGGGCACAGGTTTGACGGCGGCTCCAGCATTTTTGAACAAGGCGAAAATGCTAGAGGCTCGTGTACTTGGTTTTAGATGCACGTTACGAACCTGAAGTGGTCGAAATTTCCGCAGCCCTCCTCTACGTATTATGGTTTGCCTCATAAACATATTATGGTTTGGGAACGTAGAACTCCAGCAATTATTATTACTAGTACAACGCTGTTGAAGATTTAGTTGCTTGCTTTTTTCGCTGGAGCATTGCAACCAAGATATTTGCTGCAGTTTCGGTTTCGCTTTTGGAAATGGAGCATGATGTAAACTTCTAATTTTTATTTTTTATTACCACACAACCCATTACTTAATAACGAAGAAAAGGAACCCAGATTTTAGTTAACCTCAACCGACCGGGGCCACCTAGGAGTCCAGAGGCCAGGCCCGTAGCTAGGGGGTATGGCCCAAGGGCCCGCCTCCCCTCCCAAAAGTTTGACGGAGGCGGTGTTTTACTGACAAGAATAATGAGAATAGGTGTTTCTCTCAAACTGTCAAGGCCTTCAGCAAGTGCCCCCTCCCTTTACCCAACACCTCCCCCCCCCCCCTCGCTGACTGGCGCAGGCCGGCGGCGGGGAGCGGTGTGCACGGAACAGACGGCGAAACGGTAGGCAAGCAGACTCGGAAGCGAGCGTGGCCGCGCGCGCCGTTGCCATAGCAACGACGGAGAGATCTTCAACCGGCTGCTTTGCTGCTGGCTTGCGTTTCCTTTCTTGAATTCTCGGCACTCGCCACTTTCCTATGAAGAATGCTGTCTCACGCTCATAACGTGCATGCCATTTGTGACCTGGAAGTGCCGGGCGCGCGGCGATAATGCAATCGAGAGGCATGCACGATATCAGGACTGTTTTTGTGAGGCGAAAGAAAAACAAAAACAGGCATGGACACATGCATGTTGTCTTTACTGATGACTTTCCCTTAACAGGTACCCATGTTAGCAGCAATGTACAACAGAGTGAATGAAAACAGCGAGGAAGAAGACTTCAAAACTAACAAGCGCTTTTCGCTTTACAGTTCTGCTTACCGATTCAATGAGCCAAGTATTCGACGCTCACTAGATTGCCCTCCGCACTGTGTTCCCGAGCCAAGCCTAATTACGGTTCATCAAACTAACGAACAGATCAAGCTCGCCTTGCTTGTTCGCCTCAGGTTTATGACTAACGTGGTCGGTAATGCACTATATATATATATATATAGAATGTGTGTGTGTGTGTGTGTGTGGTGTGTGTGTGTGTGTGTGTGTGTGTGTGTGTGTGTGTGTGTGTGTGTGTGTGTGTGTGTGTGTGTGTGTGTGTGTGTGTGTGTGTGTGTGTGTGCAGAGAATGCCTTGCGGGTAGTACTCACTGAAAAAAGAAAAGATGCCTTTACTAACGTTTCAGCCGTGACACCGCCTACGTAGGTCAGTGTCTTGCGAAGCCCATGCCACAGCCCCAGCGGTATGGAATGCCTTTTTTCCGGTTTTTGATGTGTGCTACATGGAAGTTCATTCAATGTAGAAAGCGCCGCGCGCATGCGCCGTTGCTCGACATGCGTTCACTAGTAGTCGCGAAGGCAACGCCACCTCTCAACGTCAACTCCTTTTACTCTTTTATAAGCACAGAATAAATCGAGAATGCCTAATAACGTGCGGATTAATTTTATACGCATTTTTTTTAGTAAATAGCAGCGGACTGTGTACAGCATTCTGCACATCTTGAGGAACTTACCAACGCAATTGAAAGAGTGAGCACTGATTACTTATTTATTGGTGGAGATTTCAATCTTCCAGAAATTAATTGGTCACAGGCAGATCCCAGTTCTAGTACTTGCAGCCAGTCAGGCAATGAACTGCTAAGGTCATGTCGCCTCTTCGGGTTAACACAGCTTGTTCTGGAGCCCAGAAGAGCAAAACATGTTTTAGATTTGCTGTTCACCAATACGCCTGAGTCGGCGCGATCAACACTAGTGCTGCCGGGCATAAGCGACCATGACGCTGTCCTCTGTGATATGAACTTGCAATACGTGAAAAATCCAATCGGTAACGCCCGTCGAATTTTCAGCTATGAGAAAGCACGCGTCAGTGATATATCCCTCGCTCTAAACTCTTTCTACGACACATTTGAAACGCAGGCGGAATTTATGAATGTTGAAGAATTGTGGCAAACATTTAAAGGAAAAATGCTGGAACTGCGCGAAAAGCATGTGCCTTCAAGGGTTCTCACTGCCAGGCGCAGCAGAAGTAAACCATGGTATTCACGTGACGTGAAACGTAGGGCCAGGCAGCGTGCGCGTGTTTACTCTGTTTATAAGAACAACCCTTCGTTACGTATTAGAGATGAAATCAAGCAAAAAACGGTAGATATGAAAGCGGCTCTCAAAATAGCTAAAGATAAATTCTTTAATACATTTCACCTGCGCATAAAGAAACTCGCCAAGGAACTGTGGAAATTCTTTAAGACAAACAGCAAAGATATCTTACCGATTCCAGCCCTTGAAAGCAACGGCTCCACTATCCATAATGATGTCGAAGAAGCTGAATGCTTTATCTCATTTTTCAGTTCAGTGTACACCCCTCGAGTTAACATGACTGACTCTTTCGTACGGCCCACTGAGGCGGTGGCGGAACAAATGAGCGATATTGTGATTGACCAGCATGGAATAGAGACCATTATCAGATCCATGAATGCCTCTAAAGCCACTGGGCCCGATGGTTTGTCACCTGCATTGCTTTCTTTATGCCCGCGCCAACTATCTGAATACTTGTGCGTCATTTTCACTAAGTCTTTAGAAGAATCTTCATTACCCGATGACTGGAGACTTGCTAATGTAGTGCCTGTCCACAAGAGTGGACCGCGAAGTACTGTTTTAAATTATAGGCCCATTTCACTTACAAGTGTTGCATGCAAAGTACTTGAACATGTTCTATTTACCAATGTTATGACTCATATGAACACGCATTCCTTACTTAATCCTCAGCAGCACGGCTTTCGTAGTCGTTTTTCTTGTACAACACAATTACTTGAATTGGCACACGACTTATCCGGTGCTTTAGATAAGGGTTTCTCTGTTGATTGCTTGTTCCTAGATTTTAAGAAAGCCTTTGACGTTGTACCCCACTCTTTATTAATTGAAAAACTAAAAATGTATAATGTGAACGATACCGTTGTTAACTGGATAAACGAGTATTTAAATTTGAGAAGGCAGAAGGTCGTTATCAATGGTAAGACAATCCGGGAAGTTGATGTGTCCTCTGGCGTGCCCCAAGGGTCAGTCTTGGGTCCGCTATTGTTCCTCATCTACATAAATGACATTTGTTCCGGTATTTGATCACATATCAAATTATTTGCCGATGACTGTGTTTTGTACAGAATTATACACAGCTCCCATGATTGCACTACTCTTCAAAACGACCTCGATAGGGTCTTAGAATGGTGTGAAAAGTGGCGTATGTTTATTAATGCAAAAAAAAAACAGTGCATATGTGTTTCACTAGGAAAAAGGCCCCCCCATGACTCATGTTGTAAAGTCAACTAGGCTGCTGTCAGTTCGCGAACACAAGCATCTTGGTGTATACTTCACGCCGGACCTTTCCTGGAGCCGTCACATAAATCACGTCACAGCTAAAGCCGGACGTGTGCTAGGTTTCCTGCGCAGAAATGCAAAAAAGTTACCATTTGAGGCCAAGACTCAACTATACATGTCTAACGTTCGATCTATCTTAGATTACGCTTGTGCTGTGTGGTATCCGTGGAAGGCAGGTGACGTGTCCAATTTAGAAAGAATTCAGAACATGGCTGTTCGGTTTGTCTGCTCTGATTATACTAGGAATTTCAGTGTTTCAAAAGCAAAAGAGAGGCTTGGTTGGGAACTTCTGCACAAACGAAGAGAATATCTGAGGTTGAAACTTTTTCACAACATATTTCATAACCAAACAGGACTGGTCCCCTCGCGATACTTTCACAAACCGGATTACGTTTCGAAGCGACTAGATCATGTCAATAAGATAAAGGAAATAAGCTGCCGCACTGACGCATTTAAAATGTCATTTTTTCCCAGGACGATAAGCCAGTGGAATCAGTTGTCTCCTGAAGTGGCAGAAATTACTTCACATGAAGCATTTTCAAGTTCACTGCTGGGTCTCCAGTAGTGTACTCGCGCGGTTGTGTAAGGCCAAAACTGTACTTTGAACCCGAGTTACATTGTGTATATCACATGTATCACTACGTAAGTTGACAGTGAATTGTGTTTATTGTATTGTTGAAGTGTTGGAATCTGTATTCTGTATCGAAATATATTCTCTCCCCCCCCCCCCCCCCCACTGTAATGCCCTTGGGCGCTGTGGGTACTATGATAAATAAATAAATAAATCTCATTCGTGCACTATGAAGGCTTGCCCGTCAGGCAACGCGACATGCCGTTGTGACTTTCAAAGCGCAATTCAACAATGCAAATCCTAATCATATGGTGAAAAAAAAAGCTCGTTTATGTCACTGTAATTCACAGCCAGGGTCTTGTGACACATTTCGATCGGTTGTCAGTCCCTTTAAGAAAGCACATCGCGAATATATATAGTGATCAAGTAAGTATTTACTCTAAAAAGGCGTGACCTCACTAATGCTCACCTCATGTTCCACGATCCCAAATATTTGTCCATAAGTAAATATTAAGAAGGTTATTGTGTATACATATGTGAACTTTCTCACTATCAAGGAGGTAATTTCCGCGTCACTACAAAATCTGCCCTAAATGGTGGCTCTGCGCTGTACAGCACACGTGTGCGCTGTGCAGCGCATAGCCACCATTTAGTGCAGATTTAGGGCCTAATCTAAGAAAAAAAATAACATGTTATCAGATTGACAGGAATTCAATTCTTTGAGCTATTTCCACTCAGACAAAGCTGAGAGGGAATACCATGTCCAGAGGGTGTTTTCTCAAACGCATGCATCTATGATAGCACTGTGCTATTGATGCGCATTAACCAGACTTCACGCCTGTGTGCAGATATCCCTATTATTAAAGTCGAGGCTACATGCCAGTTATCGTGTCTTCTGAAATATTATTAATTTTTTTAGTCGCTTTCGCGCGTATTTCTATTGCAACTTTTATGTTGCACTAAAATTTAATATTGAATTATATATTTCTTACTATCTATTTTACTATGATTTCCTTATCTACAATAGAGACAAAACTACCCGATACTGTGGAAGGGACTTTCAAGGTGGGCCTACACGTTTGAGCCAAAAAAGAATCCCAACCAGGAATGTCTTCGCAGCTTTGACATTCCTATCAAGCCAGAAGATTCCAGGATTCAATACGCGGCTGACATTTTGCATCATGAAGTACAAAAAAAAAGCTCCGGTTTTGAAGACCCTCGGGCGGAGCTGTAATCATTCTATTCGACATGGATCATTTTCCGTTGGGCTTTCAGAGGAAGAAGACTACTGCTTGAAAAGCAGTAGATATTAAAGGAAAAAGCAGATTTCGCTAGGCTTTATCTGGCTGAAGACTGGTATTTTTCAGTCATTGCTTCGAGCGAAAAACTACTAATCAAAACACCTGTGCGCATAAACACCATTGTTTTCTTAAGAGAACCTCCTGGAAAGAAAGGCTTAAGATTTCCTTTGGAACACCTGCACATCTTCGTGGCAACAGAAGGAGCTCCACTCACAACTGAAGAAATTTTCATGTGCTGGGTGAACGAAAGAAGGGGGAATTAAAGGGTTCGCTTTTCTCTGATGTGTCTTGTGACCCGTTGTTGAGCAAGTCAAATGCATTTTGTATTCTACATCAGGAGTGATACAGAACAAATAAGTGATTTTGAGAGATTGTAGGAATAGTTACTATATTATGTTGCATTAACAATCGTTGTTGTCAGTGCAAAAACGCCACAATTCGCTCTTCTGAATTTCTTTGTGCTGATCAAAGTGGACGATTGGGCCAGTAGGTGATTCATGATCGACTTTGTGCTTGCTGTAGTGCAAAGTTGAAAGAGACTGCGCCTACAGAACATGAAAGGAGAGCTTCAGGAGAACTTCCAGCCCATTAGAGTAACCTATTGGTGTATCTGCGTCAACAGGATTTAAGACAATCACCTCGAGCATATGAGTCAGTCGACCAAGAGAAAAGGGAAGAAAAAGAAAGAGAAAGAAGAAATGCAATTATGACAGATAAGTGCCTTTTTTAGCAGGATAGACGGCTGATCTAGAGATTATTACACAACACGTCAGTCGTATATGTTCTACTATACGTTCATTCCTAACAAAAAAAAAATCCGGCAGATCCCATGCACTGTGGGAATCGATGTAATGCGAAGCAGCCAGCAAAGAGCTGCATATATCGCCTTGTTTGTCTTTGAACCAAGTGAAAACATTCATGCCATGGCATCTAGTCCACCATATATCACATGTTTGCCATACACGCATGCATGCACAATCTAGTATACACCACGCCAATGGAACGCATATTCTGGTATATACAATGCATGACCTGTTGTTTATGTTCATCACGCACTTGTGTCATGCCATACCAATTTTGGTATATATGCAGTTAACAAAACGGCCGGAAGCGCACCATGACAGTGGCATGTAAATCATACCGTACATGACATGCATAACATGATTCGCATGTTAAGACCTCTCATTTATGTTCGTCATACAGTCACATCGCGCAATACCAATTTTGGTGTATATCAAACGAGCGAAATGGCCGCGAGTGCACCGTGAGTATATCATGTAATTCATGCCATACATGACATGCATATCATGGTTTTTCATGTTTCCACCTGTCACTAATATTCATCATACAGTCACATCGCGCAATACCAGTTTTGGTGTATATCAAGCTAGCGAAACGGCCGCGAATGCACCATGAGCGTGGCATGTAAATCATGACATACATGGCATGCATGTCACGGTTTTCATGTTACCACCTGTTATTCATGTTCTTCATACAGTCACATTGCGCAATACCAACGGCCACGAGTGCGCCATGAGCATAGCATGTAAATCATGTCGTACATGTCATGCATGTCATGATTTTCATGTTACCACCTCTCATTTAACTTCGTCATACAGTCACGTCGCGCAATACCAATTTTGGTGCATATCAAGCTAGCGAAACGGCCGCGAATGCGCCATGAACGCGGCATGTAAATGATGACATAGATGATATCATGTCACGGTTTTCATGTTACCACCTGTTATTCATGTTCGTCATACAGTCTCGTCGCGCAATACCAATTTTAGTATATATCAAGCTAGGAAAACGGCCGCGAATGTATCATGAGTGTGGCTTGTAAATCATGTCGTACATGACCTGCATGTCATGATTTCCATGTTACCACCTCTCATTTACGTTCGTCATGCAGTCGCGTCGCGCAATACCAATTTTGGTGTATATCAAGCGAGCGAAACGGCCACGAGTGCGTCATGAGCATGGCATATAAATCATGTCGTGCATGTCATGCATGTCATGATTTTCATGTTACCACGTCTCATTTACGTTCGTCATACAGTCGCTTCGCGCAATACCAATTTTGGTGTACATGAAGCTAGCGAAGCGGCCGCGAATGCATCATGAGTGCGGCATGTAAATCATGACTTACATGACATGCATGTCATGGTTTTCATCTTACCAACTGTTATTGATGTTCCTCATACAGTCACATCGCGCAATACCAATTTTGGTGTATATCAATCTACTGAAACGACCGCTAGCACCCCATGAGCGTGGCATGTAAATCAGGTCGTACATGACTTGCATGTCATGATTTTCAAGTTACCACCTCTCACTTACGTTCGTCATACGGTCGTGTCGCGCAATACCAGTTTTGGTGTATATCATGCAAGCGAAACGGCCGCGAATACACCATGAGCGTGGCATGTAAACCATGAAATACATGTCATGGATGTCATGGTTTTCATGCTAATACCTGTTATTCATGTTCTTCATACAGTCACATCGCACAATACCAATTTTGGTGTATATCAATCTAGCAAAACGACCGCGAGTGTGCCATGAGCGTGGCATGTAAATCATGTCGTACATGACATGCATGTCATGATTTTCATGTTACCGCGTGTCAGTTATGTTCGTCATACAGAAATGTCTCGTCATACCAGTTTTTGTATATATCCGTTCATTTAAACGGCCGCGAGCGCCCCGAGACCATGTCATGTAAATCATGCTGCACATGACATGCGCGTCATGATTTGCATATTAGGACCTGTCATTATGTTTGTCATGAACTCTTGTCACGCCGTACCAATTTTGGTATATATGAAATTAACGGAACGGCCGCAAGAGCCCAAAGGCCGTGGAATGTAAATCATGCTGTTCATGACATGCGTGTCATGATTTTCATGATGTGACCTGTCATTTATGTTCGTAATAAGGCGATGTTATGACACACCAATTTTGCTATACATCCGATTACCGAAACGGCCAGGAGAGCACAAAGTCGTAGGCGGCTAGATAGATAGATAGATACGCTCAAAGTCGCAGAAGTTCGCTAAGAAATGCTTCGCATTTAAAAACTAACCAAGTTCACATTTTCCGATGTACAAGATCATCTTTCAACGACTGTATCATTTTTGCACACCCGCTTTGACGGCGCCAAGCTTGCGGTGGCAGCCACATTTCAATAAGAACTAAATGAAAACAAATAAAAACTATCTTTAACTTCCCTTTTTTTACTCTCATTCCTAGCGTTCTCAAACTTATCCAGTTCTAATTTGAGGTAAGGCAAGGAGCAAACAAGCATCACCCAAGTGGTACACCAAAGGAAATTTGGTTATTATGCAACCACAATATCCTGTTCGTACCCAAACATAATGGTTCCCGCTAGCTGAAAAAAGAAACTCGGAAAGCAGCATGCTGCTTCAATATCCCACCGGTACGGCAGCGTAAGAAAATAAACAAACAAATAAAAACACGATTCTCTTGATGCATCGCGGGCGCGTCTATAACGGCCAGACATTTGGCGTGGCACGTCTAGAAAAACTGCCGATTCATTGCCAGTCGTCGCCGTCGAGATAACGCCGACACACAGCGCTCTCTTTTCTGCGCACTGAGGTGAAGCGACAGTCTCGGGGCGTGTGTACTGTTTCTTTTGATTCTCTTTTATTTAGTGCCGCGTCACTGCATACGTCATGGCGGGACTTTTGAATTCTTTAAGGTCGATACGCCACGTGGTGTCGTTCACGGGAACTAGGCCGCTGGTGTCCAGAAAAGCTGCATATGGAGACGATAAATGCACGCCTTCACAGCGCAGCACATGTGAGACATCCTAACAACAATACAGCGGCACAGTACGACCAGCGCGGAGAGCCGCATGGCATAGCGTATGAGTTGAAGCAGACGAAATTGAAGACGCCGCCGCAAGCAGCACCACCAGGCGCTTTTTTGAATGTGTGAGAAAAGAACGCAAGAAAATTACTCTCTCACGCAACCGAAAGCTGCCTCAAGTGCGTAAAACACAATTTCCAATTATACATCTTTGTTTTTAAGCAAAATTAGTCTACCTGCGAAGATTTTTTGTCCTACCAGTAGATTGATCACATCGCTGTTGGATGACGCTAGCGGTCATTCATTCACGAATTTCAACATCAAATTAAAAATATAATTCCTTTTTTTATGGGGCAAAAGCATGCTCGTTGCTGCCGATGTGACAAACGGTCTTCTCATTTTAACCACGATCAGAAAATTTTTTTCCGAGCGGTAGACAGTCCCTTTAACTTTTATTAGGAGGTATAAAATGCATCATATTTTATTCTAATAACAATATAGGCGAACATAAATACTTTCGTGCAAGTTTGTATAATATCTCACTTGATCCTGCAAAAAGGGTGTCGAACCAAAGGGACAAAGAAAAGAAAGAAATTCTGGCTCGGCTTTGTTCTCATTTGGTTTCAACACATTATTACGCTTCAGTTCAGGTTCAGAGAAATGAAGATCTACAACAATTCTCTAAAAGGTTTGCGACACTGAACCGGTTCGCAAACTGGTTAGGTACACTAAAGCTCAGGAATGCGACAAAAGTGGTTAGTTGGTTCATGTTAGCTTAGCGATGCGCTTGTGGTAGGGAAACGTTACGAGGGACAGACTAAGAAGAACACAGGACACAGTTGAACAGAACAAGCGCAAACTTAACCTAGTTTTATTGTTCACGCGTAGTCGATATAAATAAAAATTAAAATTAAGAAATCACGTGGAAAGAGATGGTGCACTTGACCACGCCTATGTGACATCCACCACGAGCCCGATTTCAGCAGGATATAATTTTATTAATGGCTCAGTGACGCATGTTTTGGCGCCCAGAGATGCCATATGAGCAGCTTCGTAAACTGTTCTCTCCCTGTCGTCTTTTATCAGCTTCATAATCGTTCTTTTAAAAGGAAAGTGTTTATGCCGGGGTCTACCAAGACTTTCATGACGTATTTTCGTCACGGAAATACGTCAGCAAAATAAACGCCATCAGATGGCAAAAAAAAATTGTTTCCGTTGAGAGGAACCGAACCCACGAGCTCTAAAATCCGCGAAGATGGCTGGCGGGCTTTCAAGGAGGGCATATCGAGTATTAGTGTTTACTTTCTGCTTGTTGATGCCATCTTTGCGCGGGATTCACCATATGCGGTGTCCAGGTAAATTTCGACAACTTCAGCTACCGCGAGGGTTAAATCATGATCATGTGCGTTAGTCGTCGGAACGGAGATGTGCCACATGAAATAGTGCGACGAGGCGTCAACGTGGGTGCGTTCACATCTAGCGGTGCTATATCTGCCAAACAACAATAGACATTGTACAAGCTCTCACATACCAATGTACTATAAACAATCATCTACTTCTGTGACAACACGTTTCCCTTTCGTGTTATACCAATTCCTATGACGGAGGGATCAGCCATCTTTTTTCAGAGGGTAGCTAAATTCCCGGGGTGGTAATCTGTTGACAAATACCCCTGTGCTCTCTAAGCCTAGTGTAAACCTTTCTTGAGGTCTGTCCGATGTATTTTTTTCCACATGTTAATGGAAAACTGTATACAACTGCTACATCACACTGAACAAAGCTTGGTTTGTGGCCTATTTGACATTTCTTTCCTCCTTGCGTTCCTTGCGTGTTAATAACTTTCTTACGCAACCCTAGTAATTTTTGAGGTGCCGAAAATAAAACTGGCACGTCATGTTTGTTGGCGATCTTCTTAAGTTTATGCGATATCTTGTGGATTTAGGGGATCACTACGAGTCGTTGCCTTTGTTTTTCGGTTTCTACTTTCTTTATTTTTGCAGACATATTACGAAGCATTTTTTCAGCAACAACCATAATTATTGAATCACAGAAGCCGCTAGCTGTTCACCTAGCTACCTGTACATTCAAAGTCTTTGCAATCATGTGGTCGCACCATTTATTAATAGAATGGGAAGGAATATCTCGGCAACACTTCTTTTAACGAGTTTTGAATGGCCACTATGATAGCTAACAGGGCCTTTGTCACCTTTCGTCATATAGGCCCAACATGTGTGCCAGGGATTTAGGTATATTTCTACGTCGAGGAATTTGATTACTTTTTGGTTCGGTAGTTCTCTCGTTAATTGTAATCCTCTGAACACATCATGAAAGGAGTCCAACAGATATTGCGCAGTTGTTTTGTAACTGACACTCAGCATCTAAACATAAAAGAAAATCGTCCACATACCGAAAACAGGCTATGGCACTCAATTCTTCTAATCTTCGCTTTTGTGTACTTTCTGTGCACTATCTCTTTCCTCGTGCTTTTGAAATTTTTATTTATGTCGACTACGCATGGATAATAAAACCGGTTGAAGTTTGCGCTCGTTCTATTAAACTGTGTCCTGTGTTATTTCTAGTCTGTCCATCGTAGCGTCTCCCTACCGTAACCGCATCGCCAAGCCTACAGTAAAGCTTATCTTTGGCACATTTTACAGTGCTGTTGACGTAAATGTGCTTATCTGAAGTACTCCAAGCAGCGGCGCTCGAATAAATGCACTCGTAAGTTCATCAGGACTTGTTTATAATTTTCCAACCAGCAATTTTCTTTTCCTTTCTAATCATATTATGTGCCGAGAGAATGAGCCATCCGCAAGTTTTGTGCCGCAAGAGAATGAGCCATACGACAGGAGGGGCAGGGGAGGGTTATTTTGTGAGGAGCCCTTTGGCAGATTGGAAACAGCGGTCTTTCTTTCACACAAATATCAGTGAAATTTAGTGATAATAGCTACATAAGGCACAATAAACAAGGTTTGCTGAGCCACACAGAAACAAATATTTTGCCTGAACGATACTTTCTGCACAATCCACGAAAAGCCCGCCGAATGCCTTGCAGTGGTACAGCGACTGCGCATTCTTTCCCCATAAGTTATGTTATTTGAGCCTATCAACAAAGTGATATATAAGCAGAAGTGCCGTTCCATTTTTAATATTCCCTATCTGGCACCCTGTATTTAAATCAGTTGTCAGTCATTCATCATATGAAAGTAAAATCTGTCTGAACTGAAGTTATAGTTTTCAGCTCTGTTGCACATTAAGAACTACAATCGGCACAGTGTGTATTGCTATTGAGGTCACTTTGCAGCCTTTCACGTGGATGGCCCCGCCATGGTGGGCTAGTGGTTTTGGCGCTCGACTGCTGACCTGAAGGTTGCGGGATGGAATGACGGCCGCGGCGGCTGCATTTTCGATGGAGGCGAAAATGCTGAGTCCCGTGCAGTTAGATTTAGGTGCACTTAAAGAAGCCCATACTTTAAGAAAAAAGAAGAGTATAGGTGACTGTTTCAGAGAGTTCTTCAAAGAGTCACGGTGGCTGTCTTGGTGGGTCAGAGTCGGCTCGCTCTAAGAGGTACCCTGACCATCTAGGAAGAGTGGAAGGACTCTAAACGAAGGATCACATTACCACTTATGAGGGAGTCAGAAGACTCTTGCCGGTAACACTTCTACGGGGGTCAAATGACACACACCGAAGCGTCAAGCGACTGCACAGCTTTTTTGAGTACTCAGTTGACCCCTTCTCTACTTTTGCGCGCTACTGTTGAAAATAGTGAAGTATTCATTTTAAGTAAGCCCAATAATACTTGCCGTTGTGCCCAGCGACTGCAACAAAGCAAAAAAAAAAAAGAATAGTTGAATTTTAGCATTATTTTAATTAAACTCTTCAAAACAACACACTTCTTCCAGCAGAGTAATCCAGAAAGCGCGAGAAGATGGTCTGTGATTCCTTCTCTTCATGCTTGTGTGAGTATAACCGCCTAAATCTGTGACAGTGATGTGCATGGTGTCATATGGTGCAAAAGAAATGGCAGAAATCGGCATTATGTTTCCGTATTTATTCCGTATGATTATGAATAAATCAAAAAGTGGTGACATCTGAGGCATCCGACTTGTGACTTCCTTTGTTGTCGCTTCTGTTCAGGTGAGCAGCCACGAAAAATGTAATCTCAAAAGCATAAACGTGATATTATGATGAGAAAACGAAACTGCAGCAAGAGTTTAAAAACCTACACAATAGGTGATTACACAGACAATAATGAAGGCTCACAACAAAACAACAAATGTAAACAGCATCGTAAGGAACCAAGTTTTTTTGCCGTTATCGATAAAACACAACTTGCAAATAGTAGCTTTTGTAACGCGTCACTGGCGACAAACTTGCAGCACATGATGATTTGAGCCTTTTTAAACAACAACGAAAATTGGTTTAGGCTCCTTTGCGTCGGTGCCACTCGCCTCTTTTGCTACACGTCCTTGTCCAACCAAAGGAAAGTAGGACCGACTGCCCGTTGACAGGGCGAACGCCGCTGTGACTTTCCCATCACGAGTGGCGAGGCGCCAGACCATAGCGACACATTTCGTTTCCCCGAGTGTGGCTGTCAACTGGAGTGAAAAGGCGGCAGAAGCGATCCGGGATTCTGGGAATAACCAATACACAAACACTGATTATTTGTATTTAAAACCACCCTTTGTTCAACACACCGTTACTGTACACACATGTGACACGTGTGTTTTGTTTTAAATAATTTCGCAACGAAAACAGATTTTCACGTAAAAGAGGCGGCAACTCCGTTTCGCAATAGGCACTGACTATGCACCAATGAAAGCACTTCTTTTCTGAGAAATGGCTTCAAAATTTGCTTTCACAATCAGCCCGTTTTCGCCGGCATATTCCAACACCCAGGGAATCCTCCGGGATTCAGAGGCACGTCGTGAGCGGTTACTGACCGCATGTTTTACAAACGTTTAAATACTCAGATAAACACATGCGAGTACAAGCGCCCACGAACGACACTCAGCGAGCGCGGACAACGCCGTCTACGTCGAGATCAGAATGTCATATGATGGAATTACCGCACATAGCTCCCACAGTCACGTACACTCACACGATTCTGTTATACCATCAAAGGCCATCGCAGATTCCGCCAAACTTGGGAAACAGCAAACAGAAACGAGGGAAAAGTGTGCACGGCGGCGGCCGTGACAACGCGCGCCGTCGAAAGTCTCTAGCTTTTTCGCCTTACCGGCGAGGCGTGTCCAACTTAAGTGACTAACGCGTACGTGCTGGGAATATCGTAATATATCTACACCTCAAACTACCGTGTTTAAACCAACAAAAAACATTATATATATGCGTCTAAGTGTTGTGTACACAGACTATTTTTTTAACGTTCCCACGCGCTGAAGCACGCTGCACACTCAATGTCGATGGAAATTCTATTATGAAGTAGACTAAAACGCATCTCAAAACGACACCTTGCACCTTAAGCAGTGCAGACACAATGTGCGATCAACGAACAATGACCATTGATAACTGTTTGCATCGCTCATTTTATGGGAGCTTGTACAGCAACGCGCATAGCGGTGTCGAATTGTTAAGTGACAGTTTTAGTTGGGCATCCGCAAGAGCCTCGCGGACGCAGGATGCTCTTGGAAATGGCTGGCAGCCAACTGTCCCAGAGCTGCTGCAGACGCCCAGCTAAACTTGTACAGTTCGTACCTACGAAAGCAGTACACTCACCGTTAAACAGGCGCACGTTGTCCGTATCCGCAGCTCCATGATATTCCGCCCTCCCAGCGTCACTTCGAGCATGGAGCCTGGCATCACCGGCGTTCACCGCCATCGAAGATGCGGATTTTCGCTTGAACAGAAACCTACCAAACACGAAACCGCGCAGCAAACGCAACGCATTCCAATAGACCGAGGAGACAGGGAGCAGGCCAGGCGCCGCGCC
>NW_023615016.1:0-40001 GCF_013339695.2 Rhipicephalus sanguineus
GACATTTTTTGTAGAACATTTTTCCTGTTGTTCAAAGTTACCGCAAACTGTAAGAAGTGTATACTGTAAGAATTGTGTTACCATGTTGTCAAATCACATTGTACGATAATCTATTCCTTCCTTACCTGTACTAATGACTGCGTACTTTACATTGTTTTGTAATTTTCTGCTTGATTGTGTAATTGATGTCGTTCACTGTAGATGCAATCCTGGTTTAAATACTGAATCACGTCACATATGCCATTTCCGCCACCTGCTGCCACCATATAGCACCAGGGGCTAAGGGCTTCTCAAGCTGCCTATAGCAGCTTTTATCTTAGCCCCTGCCATTGTGTAACGATGTTTACAATGGAAACAAATAAAGAAAGAAAGAAAGACGCCCCTCGCTTTCCGCGCGCTTCCCGAGCGCGGAAAGCCCACGGGTCCTAAAGTCACTGGAACGGGAAAAGTACCGCGACCGTCCTGCCCGCCGCCATATTTGGTCCAGCGCGGCCGAAGCTTCGGCGGCACCATAGCGGCACGGTGATTTCACGTGGTGCAACGCATGTTTTACGCATTGCGTGCGCTTTTGCAGCCCCGAATGAAGCATATCGTTGTTCTATAACTGATTAGGAAAGAAAATGCGGCAGTTTTTGCTTACCTACATACGCACGCACGCGTACCAGAAATGCGAACTGCGTGGCATTTATGCGCTCGGCTGTCTGCATTTATTAAATGCGAATCATTTCTTAGCAAACTTCTGCAAGTTTGAATGTAGCATTCATGCATGCTTGCATCCATCCATTCATCCATCTGTCCGTCCGTCCGTCCGCCCATCCATCCATCCGCACACGACTATGTGCTCTCCTGGCGGTTTTGTTAACGGGATGTATAACAAATTTGGTATGGCATAACATGACTGTATGACGAATATAAACTACAGGTGATAACATGAAAATAATGACACGTACAGCATGATTTACATGCCACGCTCATGGTGCGCTCGCGGCCGCTTCGCTAGCGTGATACACACCAAAATTGATATGGCGTAACAAGAGTGTATGACGAACATAAGTTACTGGTCATAACATGCAAATCATGGCAGGCATACCCTGTAAAACATAATTAACATGACATGGCCTCAGGGCGCTTGCGGCCGTTTAGTGAAATGCATATATACCAATATTGATATGACGAGATATTTCTGTATGATGAACGTTAGTGACAGGTGGTAACATGAAAATCATGACTTGTATGTCATGTACAGCATCACGTACTTACCACGCTCATGGTGAGCTCGCGGCCGGTTCGGTAGCCTGATATACACCAAAATCGGTATAGCGCGAGGTGACTGTATGACGAACATGAATGGCAGGTGGTAACGTGAAAACCATGACATGCATTACATGTACGGCATGGTTTACATTACACTGTCTTTGTGAGCCTCCGGCCGTTTTGTTAACTGGATGTACACCAAATTTGGTATGACATGACGTGGGTACGTGACGGACATATATTACAGGTCATGCATTGTATATACTAGATTCTACATGCATGCATGCATGACAAACATGCGATATATAGTGAACTAGATGTCATTACATGAATGATTTCATCTGCCTCAAAGACGAACAAGGCGATATAGGCAGCTCTTTGCTGGCTGCTTCGCATATTAGATTGATTCCCACAATGCGTGGGATCTGCCGGATTGACACAAAAGGCACAATTATACAGTCACGTCAGGCGCTACCAATTTTGGTGCATATCAAGCCAACGAACCGGCCGCGGGTGCACCATAAGCAGGGCATGTAAATCATGCCTTATACATGACATGCGTGCCATTATTTGCATGGTACACATAGTTATTTATGTTCGTCATTCAGTCACGTCACGCAATACCAATCTGCAGCAGTCAGTTTTCATGGCGCACTGATCGTTATATGTGAGCCCTAAGGCGTCATTTATGCCAAACATAATTATGAGCTGCCCGGCAATGCTATTGTGCATAAACCATCTGCAGCAACTACGCGAAACAAGCTGCACTAGTGCAGAGGAGACGCCACCATTCCACAAAACAGCATTTGCAAATTCCCAATGAAACGCTCGCCTCACAAAGGCGGGTATCAGTCGTGGGTACAAATTTTTCGCGCCGTCTTATGTGCAGCCGCACAGCCCGTCGCTTAGTATCTTTCTTCCCGCTGGAATGGCAGGCCTTTGCCCATTCTGCTCCCGAAAGCGCAGCCGGCGCCGCATCCAGGCCTTCTTCGATGCCTCAACAGGGTTGCGATGAAGTGTCAAAACGATACGGGATATCGTAATGTTCCTGCACGCTTTTCTGAGGCTATAAAAACAATCGCCCTTCAAAGCGCAGTGCGTCGGCAGCCGGGAGACGCTAGCGAGGCGAGCGAGCTGGACCATTTCTGTGGCGAAGCCGCCGAAAAGGCGCGGCGGCGAAGAGAAAAAGAACGCGGTACTTTTCCCGTTCCAGTGACTTTAACGGGTCCGGCGCAGCAGCGGCGCGGCGCGGGAGTTCACGGCAAAAGGCCCACGCGGGAGCCGGCGCTTTGGACACTCCCCCTATTCTAGGTCACAACTCATCTCTCTTCTGCGCACGCGCGAAACAATAAACAAGTCTAGAAATCCTCAGTCAGAGATGTCATTCATGCCGAGATTTTGGCTCCTCGAAGTTCTGCTGGTTCTGCCTCCACCTGGCTGTAAGGTACTTCGGAGGAAAAGGCTGTTTAGCATAAAAAGGTCGTACGAGGCCATTCCGAGTACTTTTCCTGCCTGGTACTTTTCCAGCTGCCGTCTCACCTCGCCACGCGCGCGGTCTGTCGACTCGCCGCACAAGCCACCGCAGCGCTGCAGTCGCGGGTTGCGCGAGGAGAGCGAGAGTCGTCTGCTAGCGTGCTGCGTTTTGCTCGAGTGTCCGAATCGCACGGGCCACAACTGTCTCGCTCTTCGCTCGAGTTACTTGAGAGCGTACATGTAATTTTTGCATTTCATATTGCTCGTTCCACGGTAAACTTGCAATCGTTGGATCTGATCGGCTATGCCGATCACAATTGTATTAATTAATCGTGCAACAATTGTAGGGGGAATCCAGGGGCGTAGCCAGAAATTTTTTTCGGGGGGGGGGGGGGGGTGTACTAGGGGGTCCGAGCTCCCCCCCTCCGGAATTCTGGTGGAGGGGGTGTTTTTTACCAAAAATAAGCATAATAGTTGTTTTTTCTGAAATAGTCAAGGCCTTCAGCAGGTGCCCCCCCCCCCCCAAAAAAAAAAAAAAAAAAAAAGATTCCGGGCTACGGGCCTGTTGCAAACAGACTTGCAGTTTCTATGAGGAAGCTTATTATTTCGGCATTGAATGACACAATTGATTACCTGTAGTCAGTGAAATAGAGGTATACCAACTACACATACCTGTTTCGACGCCCCGCCACGGTGGTCTAGTGGTTATGGCGCTCGGCTGCTGACCCGAAGGTCGCGGGATCGAATCCCGGCCGCGGCGGCTGCATTTTCGATGGAGGCGAAAATGTTTGAGGCCCGTGTACTTAGATTTAGGTGCACGTTAAAGAACCCCAGGTGGTCGAAATTCCCGGAGCCCTCCACTACGGCGTCTCTCATAATCATATCGTGGTTTTGGGACGTTAAACCCCAGATACTACTACTACCTGTTTCGACACTAAGGCTCGAGCAGGCCATATCACTGCTTTTCAGGGAATTCTTAGGTGCACTAGGTGATGAGCAGACATGGCTGAAGCAGCACAAGAAATGAAGGAGAATCCAATCAGGCAAAAACGTCAGCGCAGTCTATCACCTGGCGCTCGTTCTACTTGCACTATTTTTTTTTTAATTTAACACTCCTTGAAGAGCTGCTCAGTATCAATTTTTTCGATCTCGTGAAAAGACTTGCGTCTCCATTCTTTTGCCCGAATGAAACTACTGCTGCAGTCGAAGCTCAGAATCTCAATCCAATACATGTGTATATATATTTTACTCCGTTTGGTTTTAGACCTCATGATGCAGCCATTGCCATGTTTACATTTCACAACCCGAGCAACCACAGATATCCCTCACGAATATATATATATATATATATATATATATATATATATATATATATATATATATATATATATATATTCGTTTCGGATGTAATGGATATCCACTGGAGATCCGTAAATCTCCGCTGGAGCTCAATCGGAGGTCCGACATATGTTGAAAAAAACATTTTTGCAGATTCACAGGATATCCAGAACGGGATCCTGTCGTGGACATATTATGGAACTTATATGTATGTTGTGCGTGAATGTACAGTGCTCACAGATTGAAACAACAAGCACAAAGCAACACTCAAATAAGGAAGAGACATGTACACAGGAAGGGCGTCTACGTGTCTGTTCCTTACTCGAGCATTCCTTTACATTTGTTCAGATGCCCAAGTTAAGTTATCACCAACTAGCCCCAGTGTCTGCGCATGCGTCAGAATAACGACTGGTATGCACAATTGCTCGAGTTAAGTGCGTTATGTTGCTACAAATGCATCCGCCAAAAGTAATATTGCCTCTGATATGAGGGCTAAAGTTGAATTTACACCAATACGACACGAACTGAAGATGCTAGAAATGAAATTGCATTCATAACTTAGCTTTAAATTGCACAGTTTCAACCTGTGAGCGCTGAACAATGCCTAAGTATGATGGAAAGCATAATGGTGTGGGCTCAGAACCACTCACCAAGGAACGCAAGTGATACCCAAGTGCACTAAGGCAGGTAAATTATATATATTTACAGATAAATAAAATACGATACTTTGACATAAAACATATTACTCAAAAGAAAGCAGCTTATCGTGTATTGGTACTGGTGACGTAAAATGTTTCTACAAATGTACTGTCTCTCGCCGTTCCTTGCCTTTGTGGTGAGAGCCTCTTCACACAACGAATCCTTTGAGTTGAAGAGTTGCTTGGCTTGCGGATGTCACGATGGGTCTACCCACGGCACAGCGTGGCTGGGAGCTGCAGAAGTGGCAGCCAAAGACTCCACTGTGGCCTCTAGAGTTGCATGTAAGCCCAGCTACTATGCTTGCCACCAACAAAAAGCCCGAAACAGCAGCACAGCAGCCACTTGGAATAACAGATAAAACAGCAGCCACCTGGAAAAGCAACCTGAACAGTAGCCACCTTGCCTGGTCCTTGGTATGGTAGACCGCCTCACCTGGTTTCCTGGTATTATAGACCAGAAAAGCACAGGCATTGTGTGTAAATGCAAGGCAGTGACATTTTCATAGGTCTTGAGTAATGTTGCGCAGGGTTTTTAAATGAAGTAGAAGGGCCAGCAGAAGATGCATACAGTGGAACCTCGGTGATACGATCACAGCTCATACGAATTCCGGGGTGATACGAATTTTTTGTTGGTCCCGGCCAAAGCCCATTGGCCTGCAATGTAATGGAGTACGGTTGTAATGTAATGGAGTACGGTTGGTGGAGCGACGTTTGATACGAACGTACGCTACCGCCCAGGTACGAAGAGGTGCTGTCCGCGCTGTCGCGGAAGACGCGCCAAGCACGTGTGAGCGCGGGAACGCAAGCGTGGCATGCACGCCGCACCACCAAATCGTCAGGATCACGGTGTAGGAAAAACACTTTTCTTACGGTCAGAATAAACCTTCAGAGACGCGTAACAGCCTCCCAGTGTCGCGGGTCACAACGCACCTGGTTCATTAATTTAATGCGCGCGTACGGGCCGTGTATTTACGAGTGCTGGTATGACTGCCGACATCTAAAAACTTGAATGACTATCATTCAGGATTCTTCCTGACGTTGCCGCAGCCCTGACAAACAATAAATGAAAATGTATGCCAGCTTTATTTTGTCGCATTCTAATTTTCCATGCTTTCTGGTGATACGAATTTCGGATGATGCGAATATTTTTGGTGGTCCCATGAGATTCGTATCACCGAGGTTTCACTGTATACCAGTTCTTATTTCAGTCATTTGGGCTGCCAGTTACACAGCTAAAAAAACTGTTTACTGGCAATTAGTTCATGTAATAGAGCATTTGGGCTGCCAGTTACACAACTAAAAAAACTGTTTACTGGCAATTAGTTCATGTAATAGAACAATCAAGCGAACAAGTCAATATTATATTTCGATCAGTATAGGATATACATGAAAATATTTTATTGTGCGTGGTACCTCAATGATGCTTCTGGGTTCTAAGCCTAGTAAATAATTTTCTGCTTATGACATGTGACGACACGCATTGCCATGTGTAAGAAAGCTGCTGTTTCAGCTTATGTAGTGAGTACATGTTCATTTGTGGACTCCTTCATAAAGGCATACATGAATATCCTTTGAAGATCCATAATCGATTATAACTCGTATGTATACGTCACAACTCCAAAAATGGATATCCACTATGGTATCTCTAATGTACAGCCAATGAATGTCCCATACTGGCACTGGACATTGGGCTCTTGCATGGATACCGAGCGGCAGGCCCATAGCCAGGGGGGGGTGAGGGGCCCTCCCCCCGAAGTTTTTGTGATACATGGTGTTTTACCGAAAATAAATAATGAAAATAGGCGTTTTTCTCAAATAGTCAAGGCTTTCAGCAAGTGCCCCCCCCCCCCCCCCCGTAAAAAATTCCTGGCTAAGGGCCTGCTGAGCGGATATCCGTGGTTGCTTGGGAAGTTCATGGCACAGATACTACTTGAAAAATGCTCTTTTTTATTGTGGATTTTTATAACTTATTTTGTCAAGCTGAGTTTCTCTACTTTCATGAACATAAAAATCAAGGTTGAGCTTAAACTGGAAATGGTTTAAAATCACGTTTATAAATAACACAAGGTGGCTGTTGAAAATTGAAAGTTTGTATTGTCTGGAGTTCCCTGGCCAACACAGTATCTGCTTGCCATTGGAAGTTCATGTGAGCAGTTCACTAAAGCCACATTCTCAATATAATCATGATATTGTCAAGGCCCGATGAAGCATGAAATAAAATAAAGCATATCTTTGCCACATAGACGAAATTTCAATTTTACCTAAAAGTACACTTTTCACAAGATGAATTTTTGGCAACTTGAGTTTAGCCGTCTTGTTTTTGAAAGGTACTTCTGATGCTTGCATCTGGATGACATTTTTTCTACATTTTCTTCAGAATGTAAGGAGTGCCATTAATTATCTCCTTTAAGCTTTAATCTAGGAACTGATTACTTTAGTCTGAACCACGGTGTTAGAATACCATGGTCTGAACCCTTTGACTTCCCAGCCCTGGCATAGCCAGGGGGGTGTTTGGGGGTTCAAACCATCCCCCCCCCCACCCCAAAATTTTCAGTTTTTCATGTGTATATAATGAAGAAAGGAAGACGTTGAAGACACGGGCTCAGCTATCATCATCGCGAGAGAAAGGCACGAGATCGGCGTTGGAACACCACCATCTTGTTCTACCTGCGTACTTTTCCGAGCTACCACCCGTTCGTTCGGCTCGCCCAATAAACCTCTTTACATTTGGTGGAGGTGCGGGGTAAACGGCGGCCGCGAGAGGTGGTGCCTGTTGGGAAGCGTCGACTTGCATGGTCGGCTGCAATGTGCGGGATCGTAGTTCCAGGGTGCAGGCGATGTGGGCGATGTGGGAATTGAGAAGGCAACGAGCTCTCACCCGACGTTCATCTCAGGCTAATCAACCGCTCGCTGCACTGGACGTCGTCCCTGACCACTCATACCTTCTCTCACAAATGAAAGACTTTGTGCGTGAGGAGGTGGCACGTCAGCTTTCACTCCTGCCGTTTGCTCAGCGCCAAGAGTTCCCACAGCAGCAGCAACTGCGGCAACCGACCCCGTTGGCTCCCGTGCTCCGACACGTCATTCAAGAACAGATTTCAGAGGCCCTGCCGGTACCCATTCAGCAGCACCCTGTCGCCGCACCTCTTACTTATGCTGAGGCAGTAAAGCGGCAGCATCTACCACAGAAACAGCCCCCACCATTCCATGGAGTGCCACAAGCCGTAGCCTTGACTCCTCCACCTGTCACATGGGGTGCTCCTATCGCTACAAATCCCTGGCGAACGCGCGATAACCGGCCGATCTGTTTTGCATGCGGTGGCCCTGGCCATGTCGCCCGACACTGCCGACGTCGAGTGCCGGGATACACAGACACCCGTTCACAGAACAACTACACGGATCGTCCCCGCTCTTGCTTTGACAGTTCGGATGCTCACTCAAGCACGTCTTCACGTGAATACCTGGAACCTACGTCTCGTCGCGCACCTTCACCCCGTCGCCGCTCCGTGTCGCCCATGCGTCGTCGACCAGCACCTGAAAGTGAGGGAAACTAGCCGCCGCAGTTCAGGAGGCAAGAACTGCGCTGTCGAAATGCTCAAGTCCTCGAACTTTGCCGTCGAATATTGTTGAAGTTTTTGTAGAAGGCGCCCATACATATGCTCTTGTCGATACCGGTGCTGCCGTTTCCGTTATAGACGCTAAACTATGTCGCAAGCTTCGAAAAGTGACCACGCCTCTTGATGCGATGTCCTTACGTACCGCGAATGGAGAACCTGTTCGGCCTATAGCCGCCTGCACTGCCCGACTCATCATCGCGGAGGACCCCTACATTGTTGAGTTTATCGTCCTTTCCTCCTGCTCTCACGACATCATACTTGGCTGGGATTTTCTATCGCGCAATCAGGCTGTTATCGATTGTGCCAGATCCGCACTTGAACTCTTCCCGTTGTACGACCAGCCCTACGGCCACAATGATCAAGCCGCACACAAGCTAGTCGTCCAAGAAGACGCCGAAATTCCCCCGACAGCAGCTGTTTTGCTCCCTGTGTTTTGCAACGGCGTGTGTGATGGAGCTGCATTCTTTGAACCATCGAGCCTCTTGCTTAGTCGGAAACTACTTCTTCTGCCTTATTCGACAATTTCAATTTCGAATGGAACCAGTGTTCTCTGCCTCACTAATCCCCTTCCGTATCCCATCAACCTGTTTAAGGGTGAATCTCTTGGATGCGTGCAGCCCATTGCTAAGGAAGAAATTTTTACTGTGCAGCATGATTCATCTCGTAGCGACCTCGACGCCATCAGTGCCCTTAACACCTATGATGTACCAGCTTCCGAACTATTCGATTCGTCGATCGCAGATGGACTGTCGCCATCTCAACGATCTGATCTTCTCCAGCTACTGCACCGATTCCGCGATTCTTTCGATGTTGCTCAACCTGCCCTTGGCCGAACTTCTACCATTCTTCATTACATCGACACCGGCTCCCACACGCCTGTGCGACAAAGACCATACCGTGTTTCCGCGGCGGAATGCCAAGTTATTAGCGAACAGGTTGACGATATGCTTCAACGCGACGTTATTCGACCATCACAAAGTCCATGGGCATCACCTGTCGTTTTAGTTAAAAAAAAAGGATGGTTCGATTCGCTTCTGCGTGGATTACCGGCGCCTAAACAAGATCACTCGAAAAGACGTGTACCCTTTGCCCAGGATTGACGATGCCCTTGATAGTTTACAAGGCGCCGAGTTTTTTTCATCGTTAGATTTGCGTTCTGGGTATTGGCAGGTGCCCCTAGCAGATGCTGATCGTCCAAAGACAGCCTTTGTGACACCCGACGGTCTATATGAATTTAATGTCATGCCCTTCGGCCTCTGCAATGCGCCTGCCACCTTCGAGCGCATGATGGACTCGGTTTTACGGGGTTTGAAGTGGCATATCTGTCTCTGCTACCTCGACGATATTGTTGTCTTTGCGCCAGATTTCGCAACACATCTCGAACGCTTGAAACACGTCCTGACGTGTCTGAAGAATGCGCAGCTCCAACTCAATCTCAAGAAGTGCCGCTTCGCTGCACGGGAACTTACGATTCTCGGTCACGTCGTATCAAAGGACGGTATACTTCCAGACCCGGCCAAACTACGTGCTGTCGCCGACTTTCCCAAACCGACGACTGTGAAGCAGTTACGGAGCTTCGTCGGGTTATGCTCCTACTTTCGCCGGTTTGTGCGCAACTTCGCCTCTATTATGGCGCCTCTGACCCAACTTTTAAGCAGCGCCACCGATATTTCGGCATGGTCTTCCGAGTGTGACCATGCATTCTCCACACTCCGTCGTCTCCTCACATCACCACCTATATTGCGGCACTACGATCCTACAGCGGCCACTGATGTTCACACTGACGCCAGCGGTGTCGGCCTCGGTGCGGTTCTCGCACAACGGAAGCATGGGTTCGCCGAGTATGTCGTCGCATACGCCAGCAGAGCTCTCACCAAGGCTGAGTCGAACTATAGCGTCACCGAGAAAGAATGCTTGGCGATAGTTTGGGCGCTTGTCAAGTTCCGCCCATACCTTTATGGCCGTACGTTTGATGTCGTTACGGACCACCACGCGTTATGCTGGTTGTCTTCGCTAAAGGATCCATCAGGTCGTCTTGCCCGTTGGGCTCTTCGGCTTCAAGAATATGACATCCGCGTTATATACCGTTCCGGCCGCAAGCACGCCGACGCTGATGCACTGTCGCGGTCCCCATTATCCACAGAGTCTTCAACCATTTCCACTATAGACCCCTCGTTGTCAGCTCTTGACGTGGACACCGTCTCTTCTGCACAACGCAAAGACCCATGGATAGCTTCGCTTCTTGACGTTTTATGTGAGGCACCCACGCTTCGGACCACTCGAACACTGCGACGCCAGGCACCACACTTCAGCATTGATGGCCTTTTGTACCGGCGTAACTACTCACCCGATGGTAGGAAGTGGCTCCTAGTTATTCCCCGAACGCTGCGCTCTACAATCTGCGCGTCCTTTCATTCCGACCCGCAATGTGCTCACGCCGGCGTCTTCAAGACCTACGAACGTCTACGGAAAAGGTACTACTGGCGCGGAATGTTCAGCTTCGTCCGCCAGTTCGTTCGCGGCTGCCACGAGTGTCAGCGGCGGAAAAAACCACCACATCCTGCAGCAGGTTCATTACAGCCACTTCCGTGCCCAGACCGTCCATTTGACCGCGTTGGAATTGACCTTTATGGACCATTGCCATTGACAATGGCAGGCAACCGATGGGCTATCGTTGCCGTGGACCACCTTACACGGTACGCCGAAACCGCTGCTCTTCCCACAGCGACAGCACAGGACGTCGCATCTTTTATTCTCAATCGATTTGTGCTTCGTCACGGTCCTCCTCGCGAACTCCTGAGTGACCGTGGGCGGGTATTTCTCTCCGATGTAATCCAAGGACTTCTCCACCAGTGCCACATTGTACACCGGACGAGTACAGCCTACCACCCTCAGACAAATGGTTTGACTGAGCGGTTTAATCGGACTCTGGGTGACATGCTTGCGACGCATGTTGCATCTGATCAAACAAACTGGGACCTCGTTCTTCCATTTGCGACATACGCGTATAACACCGCTACGCAAGTCACAACTGGGTTTTCCCCATTCTTCCTTCTGTACGGTCGCCAGCCGTCACACACTATCGACACTTTGCTGCCATACTCACCAGACGCCTCCGAGTGCACACCCGTGTCGGACGCCGCCCGTTACGCTGAAGAGTGCCGCAGACTAGCCAAACAGTTTACTACGGCCGACCAACAGCGCCAGAAAGAGACCCGCGATGACAATCATCCTCCTGCCGCAACGTTCGCTCCTGGAGCACTTGTGTGGCTGCATGTACCGCCGTCCGCTCCTGGTTTGTCTCCCAAACTACTCTCAAATTATCATGGTCCCTACCGCGTGGTCGAGCGTACTTCACCCGTCAACTACGCCATTGAACCTCTTACGCCGCCCAGCGACCGTCGTCGGCGTGGACGTGATATCGTTCACGTAGAACGCCTCAAGCCGTACTTCGACCCGCTTGTTCCCACCTGTTAGACCGCCAAGGTGGCTTCATCTTTCTCGACGGGGGAAATTATAATGAAGAAAGGAAGACGTTGAAGACACGGGCTCAGCTATCATCATCGCGAGAGAAAGGCACGAGATCGGCGTTGGAACACCACCATCTTGTTCTACCTGCGTACTTTTCTGAGCTACCACCCGTTCGTTCGGCTCGCCCAATAAACCTCTTTACATGTATATATACACATTCAAGTACAAACACACACAAAAACACAAAGTATGGTAGAACCTCCCTCCCCCCCAAAATTACTAGCTACACTAATGCTTCCCAGGTTCCAATTTCTCACATTCATTAACACATTTTATATGCGCTTTCTACTAAATTTTCAGAATCCTACAGCTGATAAGAAGGAATAAGAGCCATTAATGGCTCATAAATATGGAAGTTTAGTGACAGAAAAGGTGCTGCGGACAGACACATTTTACATATTGCCATATCATACAAAACAAGGACTATGAAAATGACTAAAACTGATTGTATATCTGAAATCTGCATAGAAACTATGCAAACAGCCACAGTTTTACTGCTCTATGCTACATACCTACAAAAAAAGTCTTGTTGAGCACCACCTCCCTTTCATTGCAAACTCATTACTAGAGTCGCAGTGCTCCTTGGCCACATTTGTTACTTGCAGAAAAAAAACACCAAATCATTATCATAATGCTTGTAATGTGCATGTTCTTTAAAGGGGCCCTACAACACTTTTCCGAGTTATAATAGAATAGTCTCATTATTAGCGCATGACGCTTCACGAATCACATGCCGCAAAAAATGTTTAGAATCCGTCCATATCGTGGTTTTGGGACGTTAAACCCCAGATATTATAATCCATCAAGCACGAGCGAAGCAACAGGGATTTGTCGCATGCTCCAAGCGCTTTCTCTCTCCTCTGCGAACGCGGTGAAAGCTATGCAGGGTGGGGGTTGACAAGGGGGCAAGAAGATGCGACCATAGGCGTGCGCAGGAGGGGGGGGGGCAAGGGGGCGAGAAGGGGGGCGCAAAAGCAGCCGCATACATTGACATAATAGGGAGGGGGGCGCTGCGACGAACCTTCGCCCCCCCCCTGAAGGGGACCCCTGCGCACGCTTATGAATGCGACCCTTCGTCAGCGTGCGTCATGACCTTGACCACTTTCTTTTCTTTTTCATTTTCGCGAACGCACGGCTTACTTTCAGTGTGATCGCGAGCACACATGCGGGCACGTGGCGGCATCCCGCGGCGGCCATGGTAACTGCACAGCCCGCAGCACGGCCACCTGGATCGGGGCGCGCGGCGGTGTTGCTCCGGCCGTCCCATTCGGCGCGCGCCCCTTTGAAAAGTTGTAATTGAGGTAGTTCAGACGCGCGCCGCGACGCGGCGCTCTCCTTCTACCCCCTTCTACCCCCTTCTAATCCCGAGTCTACATGAAGCCTTGGGTTTTAGGGACAACAATGGAAAGCTGAACACGCCCGCGATAGAAATAAGTAAGAGACGGTTAGAGTATTGGTGGCAGAAAAGTAGAGATGGAGTACAAAAATAAATAATTTGGGGAAAAAAGGTTATTCTGCCTTAAGAGGCAGAGAGATGGACTGTGAATTTATATTTTTTGTTATAATAACATAGATTTAATCAATGTAGATAAGGCATTAGGACAACATGAAACAAGGAAGTTTTTTTTTCTTTTTTTATCCTTCGAGCCTGGTGGCAGACATGTCACCGCCCCGTTATAAAGGGGACGCTCATAGCATCCATCCATCCATCCATCCTTGCGAATGATGCCGCGCTGACCGCGCCGTAGACAGCCGCAGATGTGTTTGGAAAAATGCACACTGGACATCGTGCACGTGGTGACTGGAATCAAGGTACGCTATTATGTAATGTTAATCGGGCTTTACACAGTGAATGTTGTTCTCTGTAGCATGTTACAATCGAGATAGAGCCAAGCAGCGTGCTTAAGAGACTTCGTGTGGCGCGGCGCGTTCATGTGCCATGACCACGGCCGCTACATAAGTGCCATGACACATATATTGTGCCGAGTACGTGATTTTCCGTGCTTCTCATTCTTTGTTTTGGCAATCGTTTCTCCCACGGCCGCCTGGACCGGCGCGCGCCATGCTTCTTTCTAAAGGAAAATACATTTTGTCGTCGTCGGCACTGCATAGCTATCTTCTGCGGTCGAGCGCTGTCTTAAGAGCATCACGTTGCTGGAAAACAATTGCGGTAATGATAATGCTGTAGTCGTCTTCGCCTTGCCGATGATAGGCAACATTTTGATATGGGCACGTCTCTTTGCATTCTGAAGTTCCCACGATACGACAGTGATGTGAATGCGACGTTCTTATTTAAGCGCAGGCCGCATGTAGGCGAATTTGAACACGAAAGCGATGAGTGACGCTTGTCGCCTGCGAATTAGCTAAGGGTCGGTCGCGCAATGGCCACTTTCTCTCGTTTTGGTATCGAATTGTCGTTTTAACGCGACAGCATGAAAGAGCCCGTTTCCCAAGCAACATTTTATCCTTGGCAAGATGTCGGCCTGACGTCGCTGGCCAACTGCACTGTCGTTGGCTCAACCTAGGCAACCAATGTAGGGCCGGTCTTGGGGATTGACATTGGCCTCATGTGGGCCTGCGTCGGCACCCGATGTAGGCCCGTCCACCGTGGCCGACGATGCCGAGTTCATGGCGCTCGCGGGTTGACCAAGGCCCGACATTACTTGAGCGTCGATTTACCGACGGCCGTAGGTCGGTTGCGGACGTTTCTCGCTAGTATTGCTCTGCTTTTTTTCTTATTTTTTTGTGCGTTTTCTAACAAAACACATCAATTGTTTTTCTGGTGTGTTGGTGCGTGTCGTATTTAATGTGAACGGGCAGTTTATAGAGGCGTTTAACTCTATCTGAATTAATTACGGGCAGAGTGCACATGTAAGACGGAAATAAATGCCTCTAACGGTCCTGCACTAATTAACGTGTTAATACGTAACACACAATAAAAGAAAGACGTGAATATAAGTTTTCTCTCTTTAGATGTTTCACATTGTCATACCACATTGACTTCAGGCAAGTAATTTGTTTTTAGTCTGCGTACCACGAGGTTACGCCTGTTAGCTGTAGCTGCGAGTTTTTCACTCGCTTGCCTCATTTACCGTGGTTTTCAGAAACGTGCCGTACTGCTGCGTGCCTTACTGTAAGTCAACACCAAGAAAGATTACGTTGCCTCGACGCCAAAGTGGCATTCCTTCCAGCAGGTAAAGCTCGCGCACTCAAGGCCGCAGCATCCCAAGGGAAATCCGCCCACCTCCTTTAAGCAGCGGAACCAACCTTCGGATCGTTTCCCCTATTCTGGAAGCACTCAGAAAAAAAGGGGTTTTAATAAATCTCATGCTTTCCTTCGCATGTATACTTTTTACTGATATGCTGCACTTAAGAACACCAAAACAATTTTCTTGAAATGTGACTCGCGGGTGTTTTCGCTTCGGCCACCATCATCACGACAAGGACTGGCGCACACGCACAAAAAATAAAGAATATAGCGATAGCCACCATTCATCCTTTTATGTGCTTTTTGTGAGGGTGGGGGAAGTGCTATGCTAACTCACGGTTACTCTACAGCGATATCTTCAAGGCGCCGCAAACCTTCCCGCATAGAGCGCAAAGGAATGGAGGGGTAGTAGGCGCGCGCCGCGGTGCGGCGAAAGGAGCGGTCACGCCCCTTTCTGCAATTACGCCTCCTCCGTCCGAATGGGACGGCCGGAGCAACACCGCCGCGCGCCCGGTCGGACACGGCCGGGCTAGAGCGCACGCGCGCTTCTTTTCTTACGGCCTTCTCACCCGCCGCGAAAGCAATGGGAGAGTTTCTCAGTATGTTTCGCCGCCCGTCGGCGGTAGGGGCGCTGCGACCCTGACCGTGCATCTCCTGCGCCGCGCACTCGGCACAAGAGCGTTGCTCGATGTGAAACCGCGGAATGGGGGTTCTCGACGGAGAGGGGGAGGGGGATTATTCAGGAAGTCGGGGGTAGAGGGAGGATCGTCTCTTTAAAAAAAAAAACAACTAATGTTATCAGACGGCTCGCCGCATAATGTAGGTATATATGCATGCGCCCGTGGAGAATACAAGCTTAAACTCAGTAAAACTGCGGAAGAATCGGCTAACGAGGCATAATACAGGAGGGTAGCGAATTGGGCGAGTTGGAAAATGCTCATGATGGTTAGCGCAAACGCAACACGGACGAAAAGAAGAAAAAACGACGACACAAGCGCTATCTAACAACTGAATGTTTACTGGAAAAATCACAAATATATATATATATATATATATATATATATATATATATATCAGGGGCGCAGGCAGAAATTTTTTTCGGGGGGGGCACCTCCTTGATCTGTAGTGGGGACGAACAGGCAGATGTGGTCGAGTGTCATTTTCTGCTCTGTATGCTATGGCAAAAAAAA
Organism: Rhipicephalus sanguineus; assembly: GCF_013339695.2. NCBI lineage: Eukaryota > Metazoa > Arthropoda > Arachnida > Ixodida > Ixodidae > Rhipicephalus > Rhipicephalus sanguineus. The sequence continues at coordinate 16,310 of NW_023615016.1, forward strand.
ATTTCGGGAGGGGCACGGGCCCGGTGTGCCCTAACGTGGCTACGCCCCTGATATATATATATATATATATATATATATATATATATATATATATATATATATATATATATATATAAAAGAAAGAGAAAAAACAACAAACCCGCACATGCGCCAAAGATAATTGACAGATAAAAACGTGTATGCTAACAAAACTGCCCTTTCCAGGAAAGACACTTCCTCATCAATCAAAGCGATAGAAGGGCAGCTCACGCAGTTCTCTTTCTTAGACATGTATATTTGTGATTTTTCCAATAAATATTCGGTTGTTAGATAGCGCTTGTGTCGTCGTTTTTTCTTCTTTACGTCCGTGTTGCATTTGCGCTAACCATCATGAGGCATAACGCAGGAGGCATGAAGCACTGGCAACGATCAGAGAGAGTCTGAGAGATAAACAACGGTGCACCTGTTCTGCAAGCAGAGAGCATCAAATATCTTTGGCCCTTGGTCTCGTTGGACAACGAGGCCGCAATTAAGAGAGGTCGCTTACATAAATGACGAGCACGCCTTCCCCTTGCTAGCTATTTTCTATTTCTTTATTTTTCCAAATATATTTGGAGTGGTTTTCAGGGCTAAAAGCTGCAGTCTGCAGCTTGACAGCTCTTTGAAACACGTACGTGAGTTGTATCTCTAAGGGTTGAAAATAACTGCGTATAGGGAGAAAGAAAGTAAAAAAACAAGAGAGGACTCTTGCTGCTGAATAACCCCTTCGGACGGCACGCCCCTATAGTGATGGTGTGCATTGTCAAGGTGTTAACACCACCCGGAAACATTAATTGCGGGGACCCCGAGCTCTTTCGCGTTCCTTTTGTTAGCGTCAGGATGGCTGGGCCGTAAAATAAGACACAATAAAAAACGCAACGCACGACACACAGTTAAAAGGGAAAAAGAAGTTTACATTTAATTCTCAACAACTTGATCACAACGGAAAACTCATAACACAAAGTCGCATACACATATTCGCTCAAATCGCACTACTAACAACGCACAACCGCTCTCGCACCGCTCAAACGCACAACCGCTCAAATCGCTCGCACTTTTCAGACTCTCCTCGTCGCTTATTATTATTACAGACCTCGGATGTGACTCTTGCGCTGCGCTGCTGACGACCAACAACAGGCAGCATCAGCTGTAGAAGCTACTGCGAGCACAAGACAGGAACGAACTTCACTACCCGAGGCCTGAGTTTCTAGCTCTTTTTGTCAAGATAGTGGTCTCTTTTCGATAAGGCCTCTGAACACCTGCCACGCAGGAATGTGCTAGAAGTTTTGGAAACAGCAGTCCAGCCCTAATTGCAACGCGCTCCCATCTTAAGCTGCCCTGAAGGCATTGACGACAGCCACTCCCGACGATCCGCAGATCTCATAGCCGAAAAATTCCGAAGATTTTTCCTCGTCAATCACTTAAACCAACTGACTGACGCAAACGACAAGCCTTCTACCTACGCACAGAAGCCGACTAGGTAGCATTTTAGGTTGTGAACGAGACATTTGTGAAGTCCGGAAAAGTTTTCACTTGAAAGGGTTCAACTATTTGCGATTGCTTACGACCAATAAATATTTATTTCTAAACCTCAGAATGTCTACACGTTTGATGGCGGAGAGCTGTACTCCCGGCTCTTGCATTTATACGTTCTTCGATAAGCTTAAGCTCGATGCACGTTGCGCATATAAGAAGTCAAAATAAACCATTTGTGCGTCTTCAACGATTAGGCAACTTGTTTTTCAACGCGCGGTGAGTGAAGAAGCGCGCCCGAGCTCATGTGCCGGCGTTGCGCGCGCTGCACGGAGCGGCGGAGGAGGGTCAGGGTCGCAGCGCCCCCCCTCAAAGCAGCGGCGAGAGGCATGTACTACACCCGATGCGCAGGCCGTAAGAAGCGAGCGCGCGCGTGCAGTCTAGCCCGGCCGTGGGTCGGATAAGTTAGTTCGCATTTTCCGTGTTAGGGGCGCTCAACGCGGCCAAAAAAGTTTATTTCAGAATATATCAGAAGATTGTTGAAAGCTTAGTTACCGTGTCATTTTGCATACAGCTAGTAGGGACCAGTTTTTATGTTACTTCTAGAGTTAATACAAGAGCTTGATTGTTTGAGGACAAGTATTGAGATTACATTGACGCTCGAAAAGCAGCAGCCCATTGGCATCGATTGCGCTTCGGTCGACGGTTATTTCATTCAAATTGTACCGCGGTCGTTTGCTTTGATCGGCGTTACGCAGCTCCGTTTTAAATCAGTTTTGATATAGCAATGCGAGTTTGTGCGCCAAATTTTACATGCCGCTGCCACAAAGCGAACGTGTCTAAAGCCTGTGAATCACGTCAGCTGCGGCGCTTCACCGGCTGCCAGCGTGAAAATTCAATGCCAGCAAGGAGCTTGGAGACTAACTACGAAAACGGAATAACCATGCACCATGTGGGTGTGCGCACCGGTGAGTGAAAATGCACTGCTTTTCATTTGAACATAGCTTTTTTTTTTTGCATGCGCTACGGTTTTTGTCATTTCAAAAGGTTTTACGACTCGTCCAGCTGATCGGATGCACCGCTTGTGGATTACAATGACATTTTCTAAGATTATTTACTTCGTTCTCAATTTTGCAAAAAATATCTTTGCTGCTAAACTTTGTAACACAGATCACAGCATAAGTTTTACCTATTTCTGCACAAATTAGTCTTCCGAGATAAATGCTCATAAGTCCAATGCATGGTAGAGCCAAGTGAACTTATAGTATGTATATGCGTTTATACATTTTCGTAAGTTTACAATCATACATATTACATTTGCACATACCATGTAGTTTATAGAGTTGGGAAATTAACTAACTTAGTATCCTCTAATTGAGGCTTGGTCAGACACGGTCCACTGAAGGTCACCACTAAAACAAATTCACAAACAAAGCAATGTTATGTGCACACTATTTTTCTCATGCAGTGCTCTCATATACATTCTTCTCAGACATGAATCACAATCCATGCACGCTTCTACCATAGTAATCATTATTTTTTCTTCTTCGCGCCTGGTCCCTCAATAAAGTTTAATTCTCTCTCTCTCCAACCCAACCACAGCCTCCAAGAAACTGCTCATATCAGCACACGCTCGGATGCTTTATCTCTGAACCTACCTCAAGTCAGCAGAGGATGTTCCACTACTGAAAGTAAATTCGTCGTCCCAAATCCTCACAAGGTATGGTTGTGGACACTTTACTTATTGAACCAATTTTTTTTCTTTGATCATTTCTTTCTTGCTTTTTCTCATGACTCATTTTTTTTTTCTTCTCAGAAAACTGGACAAAAGAGAGATCGTTGGTTTCCAAGCTACCCACACCAAGTCGTAAGAAGCTCAAGAGTCGCCTATCCACCACCAAAGTTTACCAGGCGGACAAATGCAAGCCTTATACTGAAAAGCAGTGATAGTGTACGGTATGTTGAAGCAGTACAAAAATGGGTCCACAAATTATTGCTTCTTGCTTCATGAATTATTCAGTTTAGAGGAAATGTGCTGGCTTCAAATTTCTTGGATAGTGCATGTGATGGAGTGCACATACTGTACTTTAATCTACGTGTGAAACTGCATAGAGTATCACATGTAACTTGGTAGCAAGTGGGCCAGTAGTAGTGCATATTTAGCAGCACTTGTTTTTCCCAGTGAATATAGTTTGCTGCAATTGTGGAGACTGTTGCAAAGCAATGGCAGGGAAAGCTACAGTAGTGCTGAAACAAAGAGTTATGTGTACCGATTGCTTGTAGGGAGGGACATTGTGAAGGTTCTAAAATAGAAAACTGTGTGCAAACACTCGTGCCTTCATTAAACAAGGCATTTCGTGTAGTGGTCACCTGGAGAATAGTTTCCGGGTCGCTACTGTGGAATAAATAACGTTTGATGATGGGAGTAGGAGAATAGAAGCATGTGCATAAGGACAATTTGGGCAGTGTTCTATGAAACAGGCTGTTGAATTTGTAAAGCATTTGAAAATTTAGTCTTTAGTTTTATTCAATGAACTTCGCCAATACATTAATGGGATGATATGTAAACAGACACATCCAGAAAAGAGGGTACAGCACCATTGCATTTGTGCAAGCAATTTGTTTTGTATGTGAAGTGGAACCACAGACAAGTAGCAAATAATATTTGTTCTAGATAACAGACCTGACACATGACACGGAGTTTTTAAAAGTATGTTTATTTTTAACAGAAAAATAAATGAGTGCACTCAATAGATACAATCAGAGTTCAATAGAGTTGGCCAGTGTTTGTGCATGTTAAAGATTTGAATGTGTAATAACTGCTATTTCTTTGATATTGGCGTGAGCTATATATCCAAAAAAGGCTAGTTTTGTGTTCATGCTTGTGATGCGCTGCAGGTAGACACGGACCAGAAAAAACGAGAACAACACAGGGTGATGCGCAACACCTTGTGCTGTTCTCGTTTTTTCTGGTCCGTGTCTACCTGCAGCGCATCACAAGCATGAAGACGTGCCATCTAGCCCCTATTGCCGCTTTATTAGTTTTGTGTGACACCCGTGTTAAGAGTGAGGCAGACAATTAGGAGGTAGTGAAGAATGAAAATGTAAATTCAGCTTCTGCAATCGTCCATCGTTTAAGCAGTGTCTTTCACGACCCAGACAACACAATAACAACCTCAGGACATCCTCAGTATGCCACCTTGAGATGATATCCTCAGAACGTCCTGTTATGGTACTAGAATGGCACTAATCCAGTCCTGTTGTCCGTACTCATAACAACCTCAGGACGTCCTCAAAACAACACTTCAGGACTTTTTTAGTATGTTTTCAGAACAACCATTGTGCAGCCGGTTCGGTACCGTAGGCTGTGATATTTTGTATTACTACATATGATTTATTTCTTTTCAAGGTATTTACATACATTAAAGGAAAGACACCTCTGTGAGGTCTTGTGTATGTATACTGCGTCAAGAAACGGAGAGGTGACAATGAGTGCTTGACTATGACAAAAAATACAAACAAAGCTTGTTGACTGAAATTCATTTATTTAAACAGTAATTAGTCCCGACTGGTTATGAGGACCGCTTTCTCGGGCATCCGAGTCCAAGTATATAGTCAGAGGCAGTGTCTGAAAAAAAAAGCAATATTAAGGCATTCAACACAAACTTGCAAAGATGTTTTACTGTACCGGACTACTCCTGGAAAAAAAAAAAGACGTCAAATAAAGGCAGTTACGATTTTAATGAAAGGATTAATACATGCAAAAGGAACCAGATGCTGTCCCGTGTAGAACAATGCTACATTTCATGACAGTCTCATGTGATGTCACCGCAGCATGCGACGACTGCGACTCAATGGCCCATGCTTGTAAACTTCCTCGAAAGTCTGGCACAATGTCCTCGTCACCACGTGTATCGTGCACAGCCCACCAGTGCACTCGACACGGGCATCGAGTTCACTTACCCGAGGTCGGGCCATGTGTCAGACGCAGACCTCGATTCCCCGTTATTCACGTTGGGACTCTCCGAAGCACAATTCACCGCGATTTGTTCGACTGGTGCCGATCCATTCATTCATTGGAGCACCAGTCAGAGCGTTGAGTAACGTGAAGCACCCATCAACACGGCGATTGACCTCCCGTCGGCGTCTACGATTTGCACTTTCAAACATCTTACTTTTGTTAACTGTACACTAAACTGTACTGTACACACAAACAACAAAGATGCGGTTTGCACTAACCTTCATTGCAAGATCCCATCTTGCCAGTCAGTTGACTTGGAATGGCTTGGCTGGTTTGTCTACTTGACTATCCAGAACGGCAACGCATGGTCAATGGTTGCCAGCGGCTAGTTTGTTATTACGCGCTTCAGCGGCGGATATTCACTAATATATGGCTGCCACGTTTAGGAACACACTATTTTAAATGAACATTTCGCAATATCAGCTTCGATACCCAAGATTATTAATTACTTGTGTTTCAGAAAGCGAAACGCGTAATTTGAAGCTTTTCAACCAAAAGAGAAGCAAAGAGGCGAAAATATGCAATGTCTGTGTGAAACAAACGTGCTGAGAAAATTTTCACATATGATATGCATCTACTTAGTGTGAAAAGGACGCGAGGAATCATATGTAAGTGCTCAGTGCATGCATTGCATTTGTCATCCCCAAAAGGTCCCTGGAAGAACCTTTTCAGGACAACTTGCTAGCGCGCTCTCGATATTGCTTTTGTCATCCCCAAAAGGTATCTGGAAGAACCTTTTCAGGACAACTTGTTGTCCTCAGAAAGCACTCGCAAAGACGTTTCCGGGCCAAACCAGCTCGTGTCGTACTCAATACGTACCAAGGACATCGAGAAATGTGCGAGGACGATTGTACCATTTGAGGACGACCTCGGGACGTCGAGTGTTGTCTGGGGACTATGCACCATTGGCACCAGAAAAAATGGACTAATTTATTTACTTTTCAGTGCGAAACATAGCAATTAAACAAAAAAGCTAATTATACACATTTGACAGAAATGATTACTCACTGCCTATTTTTCCAACATTGCTACTATTACTTCCAGCACTTCCTAGCTGTCTAGTATACTACTGTTCCAAATGTCTCTATTGTGCGCGCACACATCATGTGCAGTCTATTGTCGGTGTTGTCCACTGGTACATTACTCTTTTTTATTTATAAATGAGTGCTTTCAGGAACACGCGCAGGCATCCGCTATCACATACGTCAGTTGATAAACAGTGGGCGAGCAAGGGTAGCTCACTTCTCAAAACTTGTCTTCCGTGACAACCATTACAGGAATGTTCACTTGCTGAAATGTTGGATTCAGGCTAAGGCTTTCCTTATTCGCCAACAGTTACTCAACTGAAGCGTTTGTCACTGCAACCTCTTTTGAAACATGAACCAAGTTTCCTTTTCAACGTGATACCGTAAATGGTGTTTTCCCAGAACACACGAGCTTAGCTGAACTGAAAGTTGAGCTAAATGGTCGGAATTCATCGTAAAAAGATTGGCGCGCAGGCACGAACACAAGGATATTGAGCACAATAACGAGAACACGTTATGTACAGGAATAGCTAGCACAACAGTGTGGTTTCACTTTTTTTTTTTTTCAGCGCCGAGTGGCTCTCGCCAATGTGTTGTCAAAATAGTACGTCGGGCTGAAGCTAATCTTACTGGCACTGCATCTTTTGCGAGCTTTGATGCTGTTTGTTTATTACCGCTCAAATCGTCAAACGCGCATGTGTAAGTGAGAAAGAGGACGGGCAGCACTGTACGCAAGTACTGTGCAAGGGTCACCCATCGTAAATAGTATCGTCTGACGCTTCGTTCTGCGTACTATAAGAGGTATGCTGAACGAGCGAAGAGACATAGAGTTGCTCAGTTTCAGCTGGCAATTTTATTAAGCAGATGGATATTTCTGTTTCTTGTATGTATTGTTCAACTCTGTAACTGACAGTGCTGCTTGTTTACATGTATACTGCTACATTCACGATTGCCAATAAACAATGTAAGCTTACTTGCTTGGCGTGTTTTTTGCCAGTTGAGGCCGTTCGGTCACCTGGCGACGTAACGGAAATATTTGTAGTAACGATAGGCTGCCGCGCGCGCGAATACAACCCCCGGACAGCAGTGAATAAACGCCCAGAACCAGCGGGCGCGCACCGCGACCGCCCGCATCCGCCAGCAATGCAACAGCCATATTGCCCCGGCGCAATGATGATGATAGTTTTCGCAGCGCCATCTCTTGGTCGGATACTTTAGTTCACAACGCCACCGCTACCCTTATTTCCGTTGCACTGTCAAAGGTACAGTCTCCCTTCTGTAAATGGTAGTATAAGTGTTCTGTGGCCAATGTCACAAAAACGTGCTTCGGCGCGCCTCCGCGGCGCGGCGCCACCGTCGCATCAAATGTAGTGACCGTTGGCGCAGGGCATGGAGGAAGGAATACTAAGGAGAGGCCCTGACGTCACATTCGTGAAGCCTCCACATCGCAAACACCCGCATCGCCTCCTAGCGAAAGCGCGGCGAAACATTACGCGATTTCCGTCGCGACGTTTGCAAGCGCATGCGCGCATCGCGAAACTTTGCAGCCTTTTGTTTGTTTGTTTTTCGCCGTGCAAGCGGTGTAGTCGATTCACGCTTGTTGCTCTTTGTGTGTGTTCTTTAGGAAAGCTTCGCAATGCCCAGCTGTTGCGTATACCCTGTGCAAATCGCGTGCACTGCGGACAGTACCGGGTGTCACTTTTCATGTGTACGTATACGTTCGTTTCATTATTGAAGGCATGGTATTTGCGTGCGAAGCTCTCGGATGTGCGCTCTGTTGCTTGTTACTCATTCTGTCAACTCGGAACACACGTGAAATTTTGTTTTTGGCGTCTGACACGCCGTACATACCATGCGCTGAAGGCATCGTACGTTTTGGAGGCTGTGTCGTTCAAACGAAAGGGCAATAAACTTTTGTTGCTGTTATCGGACTACATAATGTATGTATTGTGCGGTTAGCGCTCGCTGCGTGCTTGTGTTGTGTGCACACTAGAATTACAAACTTTACATGCACGGTCGCGTATACAATACAGCGGCATCCTCTTTTCGACGTGAAGTTAGTTCAACTAGGTTGGCGTTGCGCCGAATAGCTACTACGCTTACTCCATATGCACGAACAAAGAACCGCTAATCGGGCAATAGATCTGGAAATCGGGCTACGAGAAAGGAAAAGAAAGGCCTAACGCCCAGCAGAACGCGTAAGACACTGCTAGGTGAGTTCGAATACGATAAGGCAGGGGCTGAATGTTTTTGAATACGGCACGTACCGGTACTTTCTGTACTATTGCACAAAAACGCTCCACGAAGAATTGCAGCACGCAGCGCTCGGGCCTGCCACGCACGAACAGTCTGGTAAACGTCTGCTTGCAACATTTTACTGCGTGCGAACCGCACAGTACGCGCTAAGTTTACGCCGGGACTACAGATTCGAGCAGAAGCGAACCACCGCGGAGAGCACGCCGCGGGGCGTCTGCTGTTTTGTTTGCCCCATACCGGTTTGTTTGCCCCATAAATCTGACGTCACTTCCGCCACACTTTTCGCAATGCATTGGGATACGATAGGGCCTCTCCTTAGTTTTTCCTTCCTCCATGGCGCAGGGGCAGTTGCTGGCTGTTTGGAGTGGCGGTCGGTGTGTGCGAGTTTCGTTTTTTTGAGAACTCTTCGCGCTTTGCATCCACAATCTGCTAGGTTCTTCTGCAAACAGTGATGTGGCCTGACAAGCAGTGACCGTCTCACGAGGTTAAAATGCTTCCGCGGCGGCAAAACCACTGTTTTGCGCCAGGCTGTCGGACAGGTTACGTCCACGTGAAGGGCAGCACGAAGCCGTCTTTGTTAGGCGTTCCGAAGGATACAGCCCTGAGGAAGCAATGAGGAAGCCCTGGGAAAGGAATTTGCATCGAGCGGACAAAGCACTGGACGACACATCTGCCGTGTGTCAACTTCATTTTGAGCCGAAGTATGTGCTACGTACATATATAATCGAAGGGAACGAAGTACGCGCACCACGTGGGAAACCTTGCCTACGAGAGGACGCTGTGCGTACAATCCTGCCTAACTTGGCGTCGTATTTGACAAAGAAGACACCACGAGAAAGACCGACCCGAAAGAGAAAGTGATCGGGAAGCGTTCAAGGTGAGAAGAAGGTACGTTCTCGTACCATTGGTGATACTGTTGAAGCAACTGTGCCCAATATATGATGAATAAATGTTCATGTACTTGTGCCCAGTACTTGAGGAGAGTGGCTTCCTGTTTTTATTATCTGTGTATTTTTACAATCTTTGCATAGGAATATTCAGTGCAGAAATGGCCAAATTATAGAGCCAAGGTACTGGAGATCTGCAGAAAGAATGAGCAGCTCCATGTTTTTAAATGCTGTGGAATGTATAACATTAAGAGCTCGTGGTAAACTCCCGAGTGTGTGTCAAGGTCAGCATCGACAATAATTTCACACGCTCGTAAAAGGCGTGCTTGACGAAAGTAGTGCCCGAGAAATGCAAAGAATCCAGTTTACAATTGATAGCCGCAAAACGCGTAAGCTTTGAAAAGTTCGCCATCGCCGTTTATCACTCGTAAGAGAAATTTATATGCATCTCAAATTTGCGCAGCATCCCTTGCATGCATCGAGTTCTGCATGCGCGTTCGCGTGAGTTACGGCGACAGAGTTTCAGAAAAGAATGTTTTCTGCAGCTTTACTTGCACGAGTACTGACGGTCTTCGGTGTGTTTCATTTAACATCAGATAAATAGCTTACAGCAGAGGTGCATACACCATGCTACAGTGTTCTATGGTTACCATGCCTTACGCGCGCATGTAGGCCAACGCACCTAGCTCGCGCTAGTTTTCTTTATTTTTTATTGTCTCAGCGACAGCAGCATCGCCGTTTACACTGCCGAAATTCGCGTACATTTCCGTCCAGTGCATATGATAACAGCGCACGAAAAAGCATGACATCAGTTGCGCACAAACGCCTCCGTCAGGCAGTCCCCTACATTTAAGTCGCTGGTGGCGCCACCACACATGTGACATACCCGGCGTCAAGCAGGGGACCCCAGCAAGCCCACTACCCTCTTCTAGCTCACTTTAACGTGGGTGCATGGAGGAAGGAAAAACTAAGGAGAGGCCCTATCGTATCCCAATGCATTGCGAAAAGTGTGGCGGAAGTGACGTCAGATTTATGGGGCAAACAAGCCGATATGGGGCAAACAAAACAGCAGACGCCCCGCGGCGTGCTCTCCGCGGTGGTTCGCTTCTGTTCGGATTTGTAGTCCCGGCGTAAACTTAGCGCGTATTGTGCGGTTTGCACGCAGTAAAATGTTGCAAGCAGACGTTTACCAGGCTGTTCGTGCGCGGCAGGCCCGAGCGTTGCGTGCTGAAGTTCTTCGAGGTGCGTTTTTGTGCAACAGTACAGAAATTACCGGTACGTACCGTAATCAAAAACATTCTGCCCCTGCCTCATCGTATTCGAACTCACCTAGCAGTGACTTACGCGTTCTGCTGGGCGTTAGGCCTTTCTTTTCCTTTCTTGTAGCCCGATTTCCAGATCTATTGCCCGATTAGCGGTTCTTTGCTCGTGTATATGGAGTGAGCGCAGTAGCTATTCGGCGCAACGCCAACCTATAGTTGACGTAACTTCACGTCGAAAAGAAGACACCGCTGTATTGTATACGCGATCGTGCACGTAAAGTTTGTAATTCCAGTGCGCACACAACACAAGCACGCAGCGAGCGCACACCGCACGATACATACATCACGTAGTCCGATAACAACAACAAAAGTTTATTGCCCTTTCGTTTGAACGACACAGCCTCTAAAACGTACGATGTCTTCAGTATGTACGGCGCGTCAGACGCCAAAAACAAAATTTCACGTGTGTTCCGAGTTGACACAACGAGTAAGAAGCAACAGAGCGCACATCCGAGTGCTCCGCATGCAAATTCCATGCCTTAGTGATCAGTAATGAAACGAACGTATACGTACACATGAAAAGTGACACCCGGTACTGCTCGCAGTATACACGCGATTTGCACAGGGTGTGCGCAACAGCTGGGCATTGCGTAGCTTTCCTAAATAAAACACACAAAGAGCAGCATGCGTGAATCGACTACACCGCTTGCACGGCGAAAAACAAACAAACAAAAAAAAAGGCTGCAAAGTTTCGCGATGCGCGCATGCGCTTGCAAACGTCGCAACGGAAATCGCGAAATGTTTCGCTGCGCCTTCGCTAGGAGGCGATGCGGGTGTTTGCGATGTGGGGGCTTCACGAGTGTGACGTCAGGGCCTCTCCTTAGTATTCCTTCCTCCATGCGTGGGTGGCGCGCCGTGCTTTTCAAGATGGCGCCAGGAGGAGGGTCAACCCGTTTGTTAGCATAGGAACAGATATGACGTGCGGACGTACGGCCCGTGCAACTTTCACCGGATGAAGTCATGAGCTGCGCTGAAATGGATATGAGACTAAAATACTTTCCCAAACCATGGAAAGTGCTAAGTACTCACCACCTAATTATTTGCTGCGGTGTGAAAGGTTATATTTCAGCTCCGCGGTTACCGTGCATACCGATGCTTTGCGAAATCCTGTGCGTGCCACATAAAACTGCATGAACTAGAATTGACGTATGAGCTGAACGGCACTCCGAAATAGTACGTACCGAGCATGCCTGACGGATTTGCGGCAGTAGTAGGCCGCCAGCGAGTAGCGCCATCGCTGCTGCACGGGACCACACGTTTGACGTGGTGATGGTTTGCAAACATAATACGCCTTCGTCATTACTTGCACAGTCAGGAACGCGGAGTTACGTCTTCAACGGAACACAAGCATTTAACATCCCATTCGGTAGCGCTTGTGTCACAGCCATGCTGAGACTCTAGCCGTGTGCAATTCACTTCACTCGCATGTTGCAGGTTCGATCAGCACGATCGAAACATGAATGTCGAAACGAATGCACGCGTATGCTTTTCGCAACGTCGAAGAAGTTAGCCGAGAGGCGTGGATTGTGGCCGTGACTGCACGTTTCATCCCATTTCGCTTCGCTGGTAGAGCTCGCGAGCATGTTGGCGGCATGCGGCGCTCCATATTATCCACAATAATTGTGATACATGCAATGCACAAGAGGAACTATGCTTTTATTTTGATCTCGCTCAAGGATATTATACATTAAATACAATCAAAGTGACTTACGAGCGTGAAAGAACATTAACGCACGAGGGGACGTGAAGTGCAACTGATGTTAGCAGCTTGTGAGTTAGCAGCTCGTGAGTTAGCAGCTGATGGTTCATCGTCGCTGTCACTCTCGGTGCTTTCACAGTCTTCTACGTCCAGTGAAAAATCCTCGTCGTCAAGATGGTTTCTTTCGACATCACTGCTGAAAGCAACCTGAAGAATTTCCTCCGCCGAACGACTTCGACCACTCCGCGTCACCACGTTTACAATTAGAGAGACGTCTGGGCGCGGAGAACATTTTTCTCTCAGACCGGTCAACAAGCAAATCGCTTGCAGTGTGTTGCCACCTATCAACAAACGTACAAAAACGAAACGAGCGGCGCAGCGGTGGCTATGAAACGCAACACGAAGGACGGCGTGGAAAGCGTTCGCTCCACGAAAGGCGTCGAGCAGACGCGCCCTCGAATGATTGAAACGTCGCTCGCACGATTCGTAACAGCGCTTTGCTGACAAAGGATAGAGGCCCTATTTTAATGTATCGCCAACTTGAGATCGCTCAGTTATACAAGAGCACATCGCGAGCCCGCGCGACCTCCCGCGTACAGTGTATGGGACTCATGCACTATAAGAAACACTGACCAATGCTATATGCAAGTAAAACAGGGTGAGCTTCAACTGAATATGTCAGACGATAACATTTAACTAACCTACGTGGCTACAGAAAGCCTCGCGAAGCTGATAGTATGTGTACGCTCTGGGCTAGGATTGGTACGCGAGTTGCCACACATTTTCACGAAAACTTCGCGTCTTGCAAGAACGAATCAGATTGCTCGTGACACGGAAGGCCCGGTTTATTCTCTGATGCAGAGAACATGCAAAGTCGTAGTGTTCCTTTCTTGCCAACTCGTTAACACTGAGGCTAGCACAGCCGAACAAGGGAGCGACTGCGTAGTGCTGCCATTTTGTTGTCTCCTAACCCTCCTCGAGAGGACGCTTCTGAATTCCGCTTGGCGGCGCGGCAATGTATGGGCATTGCGAATAAGGAGCTTCGCCCCTAAAAGAACTAGGAGGCTCACGAGTAAATATACGGCTAGCAGTGCGGGTGATATGGCAACAAGGAGCATTAAGCGGAAGGTCAGAGAGGCGGAGAGAACTTATTGGATGGCAGCGATGGAAAAGAAGCCGGCTCTGAGTAACTACCGAAAGGGAAAAAACGAAATAAGGAGGGAAAGGTTTTATGATAATTCAAGGGGAAGCGCTTTACTGTTTGAAGCAAGGTCGGGCTGCCTTAGAACGCGTAGTTATAAAGCGAGATTCAGTAACGAAGAAGAACAATGTACATGCTGCGGGGGAACTAAGGAAACGATGGAACATGTACTGATTGAATGTGGCGATATTCACCCAGGTATACGTGTGGGCACGAGTCTACAGGAAGCCTTGGGTTTTAGGGACAACACTGGAAAGCTGAACACGTCCGCGATAGAAATAAGTAAGAGACGGTTAGAGTATTGGTGGCAGAAAGGTAGAGATAAAGTAAAAAATTAATAATGGGGAAAAATAAGGTCATTCTGCCTTAAGAGGCAGAGAGATGGACCGTGAATTTATATTTTTTTGGTATAATAACATAGATTTAATCAATGTGGATAAGGTATTAGGCCAACATAAAACAAGAAAGGTGTTTTTTTTTTTCTTCGAGCCTGGTGGCAGACATGTCACCGCCCCGTTATAAAGGGGACGCTCATAGCATCCATCCATCCATCCATCCACGGGAAGCTGGCGCTGAACGGCCGCGCGTATTACGAAGCTCACGAATTCGTGTTTGCATCCGAGTTAAATTGCATTTGTGCTTCTCGCAGGCTTTCACAGGTACAGGGGGGATGGAAAGAAACGCGAACATAGCGGCGCGCTGTTTTCATCACGCTCTAAACGTGGTGGCAATAAAAAGATGCTAGATGGTCTTTGATTGTGTCATGGATGACATCGTCTTTTCATTAATCATCCAGGCTATAACCATTTGAAAATAAATGCGAAACAGCAAAGAATGCAGATGCCGCATGTTCACGTGTCTTTCCATCCCCGCTGTGCGTATTCCGCAGGCAGTGTGTCAGGCCGTGCTGCCGGTTCGATACTTGCACTCGAGTTTGATAGTATTCGCGTTTTATTTTCCATTTCAGGCTGTAGCAACCACGCCAATGCCTTAGTATGTCATACTGTTGTGTTCCACTGTGCAAATGGAACTGAAAGAAATCACGATTGTCTTTTTTTTATTTCCCTTTCTTGATAAAGACAAAAATATCTCACAGGGTTCATTTTACATTCATCTAAGACGACTGAAAGGCGAAAGCCATCTCCTTGTTTTTCTTCCAGTCAATGTATTGAACATTCCCTGCCTCCCTCCGAGATATTTCTGCGCCTAACGTGGTTTTCTTACAGCCTCAAGGATCGGAGGCAGTGCAAGCTTGCTGCACATCAGCAGAGGCATGCACTGCCTCCGTGATCGGCCCATTTTGACCAACTGAAGATGTAATATGACGATGTCACGTTATGTGACGTCACGATAATGTCACAAGTTTTAATATCTGTGACGTCATCACGTAATTATTTTTTGCATCACTCGTGCTGACGCCACCGGCGGTCAATTTTCGCTTCGGCTGTCGTTCTATGAAATTCCAGCTGCCGCTGGTGTTCGGTAGAGGTGGCTTGCAGTAACTAGGCGGGATAATTGGTATCCTAATACATCTTCAAACTACACTGAATATGCAGACGTCATTTACGACCCGAAGATTTCATAGAATATAAGAAGCGGCGGCTTAAGAAGGATGCAGTAGCGTCACTCTTTGCAGACTACCCTTCACGTTTGCAGCCCAAGGTAACAACTGAACCAAGCATGGTAAGTATCCCTAAACGTGACCGTGTTGCGTCCGAACAGTCAACGAATTCATGTAGTACCAGCAGCAACGCTGCCTCGCGATCGCCGTCATGTGCACGCAGCGCTGACATTAGGTCCCGAAGCTGAAGAATCGGGGCCCACGGACACCACATGCAGTACTGGCGAAACAACCGACAATCATCATGTATACAGTGTCCCAATGAATGCGGGTACAAGGCCGAGCAGGCTGCGTCATGCGACAAAAGCGTCCAGGTCGACAGTTATGCGGCCTCTACTTTGATCACCACCGAAAAGGCCAAATGGAACAGAAAAGAAAGATACCTGAGGAGCCAGATACTGACGCTACAACAATCCGTCGACAAATACAAAGACGAGGTCAAGCAACAGACAAAACGTCGCGCCATTTCTCACGCCTATCACATTGGCTCAAGTTGAGAGTCGCCACTACGACTTTATACTTGAACGACAGCGTCTGTTCGCACACATCGGTCAGTGTTGCAGGAAGCGCGATATGCAGCTGTTTTTGCTTGTTTTTCGTACCACCACGATTTAACTGGTTTAAGCTCTGAAATGGTGGAATCACTTGGCATAGTTCCTCTTTTTCTGGCACCAGCTGTTGCTTCTTCCCGGGGGCAACAAATGCAATTCTCAAAAGCTTTACGAAGGGAATGGGCGATCACGTATATCCCTGGATGCAGTCTAGTGACATTTCGGGCTATTTAGCGCATGAACTCATGGCTTGCTACACCAGTAGACGGTAGCACGCATCGCGGAACTTTAAGCGCCCAAGCTTTAAGTATTATCTCTTGGCAAATGCTGCTTTCGAAAATCGACTTTCAGGCAGTCCAAAACCGACTCTCAGTCAAGCGAACGTAACGGTAAGTCAGTCAGTCAGTCAAGAACTTTATTCATCGGTCCTGAGGAGTTTAGGCCGCCGGGGGATCCAGGGGGGACACCCTAGCAGCCGCTACCGTAGGCGACGCCCGAGTCGGGGCGGGAACGTGATGGCGTTCCGCCAGTTCTTGGGCCCTCTGGACTGCCTTGAGTTGTTGGTGGAGCTCGGAGCTCCTGAGTGCCTCTTCCCAGTCGGACTCACTGGTGAGAGGTCCCTGAGGTAACGCGGGACATTGCCATAGCATGTGCGAGAGTGAACAATAGAGTTCTCTGCAATCTGGGCATTGGGGAGTGATTTCTGTGTTATAATGGCTCAGTCGGCCCCGTGATAGGTACGATCTTGTTTGTAGCATTCGAAAGGCTACCGCTTGCGCACGTTCGAGCTTTGTGTGTGGTAATGGGTATTGGCATCTGTTGTTGCGGTAGTGAGAGGTGATTTCGTGGAAGGTTAGTAAGGGGTCGTTAAACTGTATGTCTGGGCCCAGCTCTTCGGTGGCTGATTGATCGTCGCGGCGGGTGAGCTCTCGCGCTCGGTCATGAGCCGTTTCGTTGAGGTTGGGTTGTTGGGAATGGACGTCTTTGCCCATGTGGGCAGGGAACCAAGAGAGGCAGTGCGAACCCGTGTGCTTTCGTGTTTGTAAGATGTGGGCTGCTTCACGCGCGATGTTGCCGGTTTCGTAAGCCCGAATGGCGGCGCGAGAGTCAGTGAAGACGCTAGTGTGCGAGGGGTCGGTCATCGCTAAAGCTATGGCGACCTGCTCGGCTATGGCGCTCGTTGCTAGCCTAACCGAAGCGGCTGAGCGTAGGGCTCCATCGCCATCTACTACTGCGAGTGCAAAGGTGGAGGAGTTGCCGTATTGCGCCGCATCGACGAATACGGTAGAGCCGCGATTCGCGGCGGTACGGTCGAGGATAGCGCGAGCGCGGGCCAGGCGTCTGCCTTTATTGTGGTGTGGGTGGACGTTTCGCGGGAATGGGGTTACCATGTAGGTTTCTCGGACATCTCTCGGGAGGGTTACCGCGCGTTCAAGGTAGGGGTGTGAGGACATGCCGGCTTCGTTTAGTAGTCGACGGCCTGCCTTGGAGGAGGAGAGGCGGACCACTTGGGCTGTGGTCTGGGCCTCGATCACTTCATCGATGTCGTTGTGCATACCTAGTTGGTCGAGACGGGAGGTACTCGTGTTTTGGGGTAGGCCGAGGACTTGTTTAATGCTTTTGCGCATGAGTGTGTTCAGCTTAGTCTTTTCCACTTTTGTCCAGTTGTGGGCAGAGGCGACGTAATTGATGTGGCTCATTAAGAACGCGTGGTATATGCGCAGGAGGTTGGCCTCACCGAGACCTTGCCTGCGACCCGAGACTCGCTGGATCAGTCGGAGCATGTTTTTCGTTTTAGTTGTGATATGTGTTATTGTACGTGCATGGCATCCGGTGGCCTCGACTAGGAGGCCGAGAATGCGTGTGGAGTCAACGCGGGGTATTCGTTGCCCGTCTTTGGCTTGTAGTGCTATGGGAAGCTCGTGTAAAGGGGTTAGATTACGAACGCCTTGGCGAGATGGCCGGTACAGTAGCAATTCGGATTTCGTGGGTGACAGTCTCAGTCCGGTGTTTTGTAGGTAGGCTTCTGTGATATCGAGAGCGGTTTGAAGGGCTTGCTCTACTTCCGCCAGGGAACCTCCCGGGCACCAGATGGTGATGTCGTCCGCGTAAAGAGCATGGTTTATGTTGGGGATGTCGCGGAGTTTGTCAGACAGTCCCTTCATTACTATGTTGAAAAGAAGGGGCGAAATGACTGCCCCTTGTGGTGTCCCGTTGGGACCTAATGTGTATGTGTCGGATGTGAGTTGCGATACTCGTAGTTGAGCTTTCCTGTCTTGCAGGAAAGAACGGACGTATGCCTGGAATCTTTTACCGAGGCCAAGGCTGGCAATGGATTCCAGTATGAAGCGGTGGGAAACGGTGTCGAATGCTTTGGTGAGGTCTAGGGCGAGGATGCCGCGGACATCTCTCGTTTTTGAGTCGAAGATGTGCTTCTTTAGCAGTAGCATGACGTCTTGTGTTGAGAGGTGTGGTCGGAACCCTACCATGTTGAATGGAAAGAGTTCGTGGTCCTCTATGTAGCGCGATATGCGATTAAGGATAGCATGTTCAGCTGCTTTACCTATACATGAGGTTAGGGAGATGGGGCGTATATTGTCAAAGTTGAGTGGTTTGCCAGGCTTTGGGAGGAAGACCACCGTGGCCGTGCGCCATTGTTCAGGCACGTGGCCGGTTTCCCACATGTGGTTTATGTCTTTCGTGAGTAGTGTGATGGCTTGGTCATCTAAGTTTCGCAACAGGCGGTTGGTTACCCTGTCGGGACCAGGGGCCGATCTACTGTTGAGGTTGTTCAAGGCTTCCCGAATTTCAGACTCCGTGAAGGGGTCATCGAGTTCGGGTATTGTTACACATTCTATTTGGGGGTAGTCGGTGGGGTGTGCGGTGTGTAGAGGAAGGTGTCGTTTGGCGATTTCCTCAAGGAAGGTTGTCTCCGTTCCTCCCGTCTTTTTGTGCGAGTGAAGGAGACGGTCTATGGCGTGACTCTGGTTGTCTTTTGTTTGGCGGTCGTCGAGCATGTGTTTTAGGAGGTTCCATTTACCTCCCGTTCGCATGCGGCCGTCGACCGCTGAGCAGAGTTCGTGCCATTGGAGTCGTGTGAGCTCCGTGCAGTATTGGGTGATGTCTCGGTTTAGTATTGCTATGCGTTTGCGTAAGCGTCTGTTGAGTCGTTGTGTTTTCCAGCGTGCAAGTAATGATGCTTTTGCCTCGAGCATGTGTGCGAGGTGTGGGTCCATCCTCGGGACGTCGAGCTCTATTTGTATGGTTTTCGTTGTTTTGGCTACGTCTTCCTGGAGTGAGGACAGTAGTTCGGTGAATGTGTTGTATGCGGTTGTGTTGTTTTTGCGGAGGGTGCGGAAGGCATCCCAGTCCGTTAGCGTGAATGTACGGGGTGGGGCTGTTGCGTTGGGTAGTTCGGTGCGTATGATGAAGTGATCGCTGCCCAGGTTCTCCTGCGTATTGGTCCAGGTATGGCCTGTGACGTTACGGGTGAATGCTAAGTCAGGTGTAGTGTCGCGGCGTACCGACGTGCCTAGTCTCGTAGGGAATCGGTGATCTGTAATTAGTGTGAGGGACAGGTCGTCTATTGCTCGCGTGAGGTTAGTGCCCTTGGCCGTTGCCTGGGGGTAACCCCATGACGGGTGGGGGGCGTTGAAGTCTCCCGCTATGATGAGCGGAGAGTTTCGCGCGAGGGTTGTGGCTTTTGTTAAGAGCGCGTGGAAGGACTGTCGATACTCCGACGGGGAGCTGTAAACGTTGAGAACGAAAACGCTTTGTTTTAATAATCGGTTTGGTATGAGTTCAATGAGTATCGCCTCTAGGCGGCTGCGGGTGGGTAACACGTCGTGTTCAATGAAAGCGAATTTCTTACTGATGAGTGTGGCTATGCCTCTCTTGGTCTCCCGTCGTTGTGAGATGGGGTGGTAACCCGATAGTGTGAGCTTGTCACATAAGGTTTCCTGCAGTAGTATTACGTGAGGCTTTTTGGGTTGCGCTTTAATGTACTGCTGCAGTGGGGTTTTGCGTTTCGCGTAGCTAGCGCAATTCCACTGCCAAATTTCTAGGGTGTCTTGGGTTGTGGAAGCCATGGTGATTAGATTAGAGTAGCTGGCCCAGGCAGGTGTGCCGTTGGATCCGTAGGAAGTGCTTGTTTCGCTTTGTGTTTAGCTTTTATGGTGGCTTTTTGCTCTAGTGCTTCTACCCGGCGTGACAAGGTGTGGATACTTTCGTTGTTTTCTCGTGTGAGACGGAGGATTTCGTTTAGAGTGTCTTGTGATGTGTCGCTGTCACCAATGACCGTTTCTGAGAGTGAGGGGGCTCTGCGCTTGGGTTTGCTAACGTCTACCGAGGGTGAGGGTACAGGTTTAGGGGCTGTGAGAGTTTGTATCTGTTGCCTCGCATCATTTAGTTGCGTGGTGAGCTGTTGTATGGTGGCCCGAAGGCCTGCTAGTTCTTGTCGTAGGGTTGTGACTATCTCGCTTTCATGCTCTGGCAATGAAGGCCGCGTTACCTGTTTAGTTGGTGGTGGGCTCCGTTGCGATTGTTGCTTCCCTTGGACTCGATCCGCCCATGTCAGCCCGGCCTGACGGGAGGGGGAGCGTCCCCTGGAGCGGGAGCGGCTGTGGAAGTCGCTGCGACGTCTCGCTGCCGGTGTGACGGAGCGGCTTCTCCTGGATGCCGCGGAGGTGCTCGAGGTGGCGCTGGAGTTGCGGGAGCTGGCTCCGCTCGGTCCCCGGGAGCGGCTACGGCCACGTTGACGACGTCGGCGCCGTCGTTGTCGCACGATGTACGGAACTTGAAACTTGCGCCTGCAGTCCTTGTCGGCGGTGGGGTGCGGTCCGCCGCAAAGGGTGCAGTGGGGCTTACACTGGTGGTTCTCGGGTGGGGTTTTGAGCCCACACGTCCGGCACCATGTTGTGTTGGGGTTGGGACAAACGTCTGCGCGATGGCCGAGGCTGCCGCAGTTGTAACAAACCTCCGTGTGCCTGCGGAAAAGCGTGCATCGAATTATGCTCGCCCCGCAGTACACATAATTGGGAACTTGCATTCCTTGGAATAGGATGGTCACGGCTGGGGTGTTCTTGATGCGTTTCACCTCCAGAGCACTGGGGTTGCGTTTTGTGACGATCAGTTCTCGGAGCTGGTTATCGTTGAGGTCGAGGTCGATGCCTCGGATGACGCCTTTGCAGGTGTCGTCAGGTGGAGCCGGGTATACCGCAACTCGGTACAAGGTCTCTCGCAGGTGGAGTTGCTGTACCGTGGTATAGGCTCGTGCGTTTCGTTCGCTAGGGGTACACACGACGAAAATGTTCTGGGTTACGTTAGGGCAAATTGAGTCTTCCGTGAGGTCCTGAGGAGCCAGGGCTGCGGCCATTGCCAGGGATTGCTCAAACTGCACCGGTGTGATTTTAGCCACGTTGAGGCCGTCTCGGGGCCTGACGATGATGCGGTATGTGTCCCTCGGTAGTTGAGGGAGTCTCGAGGTGGCCACGAGGCGTTCATACGCGCCTCTCGGTCCGGTGGTGCGGCCGCCGTTCCTTCGTCTGCCTCGTGTACTTGCGGGTCTTGCGTCTTGAGATTGCTTAGCTTTGCTCTTGCTTGGTTTACGGTTGTAGGCCGTAATCCAGCCCGGGCCATTCGCTTCTTCAGGCGAAATTGCTTCGCCGTCTACGATTTCCATGGTGAACGGGGGAAACTTGCGGGTTAGGCCTAGGCCTACCCGCCTTGGGTCGCCGGAGCTAGGCTTAGCCCGTCAAGGTTAGCGAGGCTGCGGCGTGGTTGGCACTTCGGAAGGCAAAATATGGAGAAAGAGCCTACCCACCGAAATAAATCCGGTGTCCACGGAATCCGTGTAACCTGCTGCGTTCGTTGGCGTGAAATTGACGGTGGGTTGAGGTGAAAAACCTCGCACAGTCATTGAAGATAGCGGAAGCCGATGTTTCCACGTCCGCACTGGTCGGCTTCTTCTTCTTCCCCACGTAACGGTAACAAAACAATTTTCCGCGCATCACTGGCATGCGCTCTCTGGTATCGGGCTAGCAGACGACGCGCGAGCGTCTCGAACAAATAGCCGCGAAATACAGATGCCTTCGAAATGGGCTGGTTGCCCAGAACGACAAGTGCTTCATGATTCCCCTGTACAAGTTTTCATTATACTTTAAACAACGCGAATACAGCCGAAAACTGAACCATATAGCAGCTTCGAATGCAGCCACGGCATTCGTTTCCGAGAGCGACGACGCGACGGCGGGTCTACTACGGTGGCGGCGCCCGGCGGCTAAAAGCCGCACTAACGCCGACGGTCGGTTCCCATTGCGCTCCGCTCCTTCGCCCAGGCACAGAAAAATAGAGGAGGCGCTGGCTGTAATTATCAACCACCTAGCCCACAAGTACATTTTAAGAAAACAAACTCGAATTCCGGTATGCAAAGGTGGCTTCACGGCGGTGCTTCAAAAATGTGCCGAAAAGCTAGCCCCGCGGCAATACGCGGGGATCATTTTTAAAACTTCCGCGAATCGTTGCTGAGGTGTGGGTTATGCACAAGAAAATTCGGTATTACAGCTAGAGCCGGAACGTAAACATAGTATCGTAACTACGCCACGGCGTCCCTGATTTCTCATT
Source organism: Rhipicephalus sanguineus (assembly GCF_013339695.2). Classification (NCBI taxonomy): domain Eukaryota; kingdom Metazoa; phylum Arthropoda; class Arachnida; order Ixodida; family Ixodidae; genus Rhipicephalus; species Rhipicephalus sanguineus. Next base: position 39,005 of record NW_023615016.1, read on the forward strand.
TGTTTCAGTTTCGGTTGTAAGTGGCTCGGGCCTACCCGAAAACCTGGGTCCGGCCCGGCCCGTGGGCCGGGCCGGGCCGGGTAAAGTAGTTTTCATGGCGGGCCCGGGCCGGGCTCGGGTCTGAAGCTCCGGGTTCGGGTCTGAAGCTCCGGGCTTAGGGCCGGGCCCGGGTTTGAGGCGGCGGGCTCGTGTCGGGTCGGGCTTGGACTCTGTTAAGCTCTCAAAGGGACACTAAAGTGGTACCATGAATCGGTAAGACTGATAGAGTGTACTCTGAGAACTCGAATATAAATAGTTTCACCATCATAAGGCGAAAATCAAGGGCAGTTCCATTTTTAAATCTCGCGCCGTAATCTCCGCGCTTGACGTCACGGATTTCAAACTGTACTTGTCGTATTTTGGCGACATTGGTTCAACGAAACTTCTTGAAACTTTATATGTTAGGTCTGTGGCCCTCTCATAGGTCAATGTATTCAATTTTTATGGATTAGGAACCGTACGTAGATCCCAGTAGACTCTGTCAGAATCTATGGCGTCACGGTGTTGCACGACTTTCATGGTGGCGTGGGCACCCGCATTTTCTTTTTGCGCGTTTTCTCGCTTACCAGGACTCTAGTCGCAGCGAGCGGAGTGATCATGGAATTTTAAGAGTAATTTACTGATAACAGAAGAATTGTTCTTTTTTTAGTGTATGTCCTTCAAGTGTGTTCCTCATACGTTACGCGTACATATACGTTTCACATTTTATCTCGATAAAACGTTTTTTTTTTTTTGTTTATGTGGGGCAAGCTATTTGGAGAAGTTTTATGAGCGACAAGTACTGATCTTCTTTCGTTTCTTGCATACGGAGCTACTTGATTTATCTGAAACGGGCGAGCTGAAAGTAAATGGACCAGGCGCTATACCCCTGTCACACGGGGCAACTTAAGTGCACTTTGAGGGAGTGCACTTCGCCGCTAGTGCATTAAAACATGCTATAATACAAAAAAAACTACTT